>NW_027469261.1:0-280193 GCF_051020765.1 Lasioglossum baleicum
ACTGATTTTATCTTTTATTTTATCATATTTTTAAGTTTTATGCGGGTTTACCAGGGGGTGGGACGGGGGGAGGGGACAGACGCGAGCCGGAACTCGCCTCTGTCCCCTCCTTGTCGCGTGCGGAAAAAAATACAATGCAGCGTGTACGAGTATATGCACATGTATAAAAATCGGATGGCGCGGTAACAAAAATTCTAAATTATAAAGCACAGGTTGCAGCAATGCATGCGCATAAGTTAAATTACCTGCATACCTCCGTTTCCTCAAACTGTGTGTTCATAACTGGCATTGGGAGGATCGCAGTGCCACCACTGCGAGGAGGCCCAGGACTCTGCGCGGCATACGCTGGAAGAATGTCCAGCGTGGTCGGCACCGCGCAGAGACCTAAGGGGCGTTATTGGGATGGACCTCCCGTTGCCGGTCGTGGTCGACCACATGATCGGCAGCGAGAGGTCAAGAGCAGCGGTTGCCTCCTTCTGCTAGATTGTGATAACGCAGAAGGAGGCAGCGGAGAGGGAGAGGGAAGCCGACCCGCTCTCCGCCAGGAGGCTAGCATCGGCGGGGCAACCCCGACGAGGCCGACGGCCCCCGTGAGGGGCCGCAGACGTAATGGCGGCGGTGGCACTACTTAGTACTTCCACCGCCGCCAAGGGGGGCTGGCCGTTAAGGCGCCCCCGATGTGGACAGGTCGCGGGGGGCGAGGTGGCGCAATAATCCCCTCCCTCCCCTCTCTACAAAGATGCGACCTGCCGGTCCACCCCCCTCCTTTCATTTTATAATATTTCATTTTACTCTATATTATAAATTTTATCTTTATCTTTTATTCCCCTTTATTTTGCCCCCCCTTCTTATGTTTGTTGTGTTTTGTCCATTGTATTTATTTACTTATTATTATTTATTTGTTTATTGACTTTTATTTTATCTATTTTATCTATACACCTTTTCATTTACTGATTTTATCTTTTATTTTATCATATTTTTAAGTTTTATGCGGGTTGACCAGGGTGGTGGGACGGGGGGAGGGGACAGACGCGAGCCGGAACTCGCCTCTGTCCCCTCCATGTCGCGTGCGGAAAAAAATACAATGCAGCGTGTACGAGTATTTGCACATGTATAAAAATCGGATGGCGCGGTAACAAAAATTCTAAATTATACAGCACAGGTTGCAGCAATGCATGCGCATAAGTTAAATTACCTGCATACCTCCGTTTCCTCAAACTGTGTGTTCATAACTGGCACTAGGAGGATCGCAGTGCCACCACTGCGAGGAGGCCCAGGACTCTGCGCGGCATACGCTGGAAGGATATCCAGCGTGGTCGGCACCGCGTAGAGACCTAAGGGGCGTTATTGGGATGGACCTCCCGTTGCCGGTCGTGGTCGACCACATGATCGGCAGCGAGAGGTCAAGAGCAGCGATTGCCTCCTTCTGCTAGATTGTGATAACGCAGAAGGAGGCAGCGGAGAGGGAGAGGGAAGCCGACCCGCTCTCCGCCAGGAGGCTAGCATCGGCGGGGCAACCCCGACGAGGCCGACGGCCCCCGTAAGGGGCCGCAGACGTAATGGCGGCGGTGGTACTACTTAGTACTTCCACCGCCGCCAAGGGGGGCTGGCCGTTAAGGCGCCCCCGAGGTGGACAGGTCGCGGGGGGCGAGGTGGAGCAATAATCCCCTCCCCCCCCTCTACAAAGATGCGACCTGCCGGTCGACCACCCTCCTTTTATTTTATAATATTTCATTTTACTCTATATTATAAATTTTATCTTTATCTTTTATTCCCCTTTATTTTGCCCCCCTTCTTATGTTTGTTGTGTTTTGTCCATTGTATTTATTGACTTTTATTTTATCTATTTTATCTATACACCTTTTCAATTATTGATTTTATTTTTTATTTTATCATATTTTTAAGTTTTATGCGGGTTGACCAGGGGGGTGGGACGGGGGGAGGGGACAGACGCGAGCCGGAACTCGCCTCTGTCCCCTCCTTGTCGCGTGCGGAAAAAAATACAATGCAGCGTGTACGAGTATTTGCACGTGTATAAAAATCGGATGGCGCGGTAACAAAAATTCTAAATTATACAGCACAAGTTGCAGCAATGCATGCGCATAAGTTAAATTACCTGCATACCTCCGTTTCCTCAAACTGTGTGTTCATAACTGGCATTGGGAGGATCGCAGTGCCACCACTGCGAGGAGGCCCAGGACTCTGCGCGGCATACGCTGGAAGAATGTCCAGCGTGGTCGGCACCGCGCAGAGACCTAAGGGGCGTTATTGGGATGGACCTCCCGTTGCCGGTCGTGGTCGACCACATGATCGGCAGCGAGAGGTCAAGAGCAGCGATTGCCTCCTTCTGCTAGATTGTGATAACGCAGAAGGAGGCAGCGGAGAGGGAGAGGGAAGCCGACCCGCTCTCCGCCAGAAGGCTAGCATTGGCGGGGCAACCCCGACGAGGCCGACGGCCCCCGTAAGGGGCCGCAGGCGTAATGGCGGCGGTGGTACTACTTAGTACTTCCACCGCCGCCAAGTGGGGCTGGCCGTTAAGGCGCCCCCGAGGTGGACAGGTCGCGGGGGGCGAGGTGGAGCAATAATCCCCTTCCCCCCCTCTCTACAAAGATGCGACCTGCCGGTCGACCCCCCTCCTTTTATTGTATAATATTTCATTTTACTCTATATTATAAATTTTATCTTTATCTTTTATTCCCCTTTATTTTGCCCCCCTTCTTATGTTTATTGTGTTTTGTCCATTGTATTTATTTACTTATTATTATTTATTTATTTATTGACTTTTATTTTATCTATTTTATCTATACACCTTTTCAATTATTGATTTTATCTTGTATTTTATCATATTTTTAAGTTTTATGCGGGTTGACCAGAGGGGTGGGACGGGGGGAGGGGCAGACGCGAGCCGGAACTCGCCTCTGTCCCCTCCTTGTCGCGTGCGGAAAAAAATACAATGCAGCGTGTACGAGTATTTGCACATGTATAAAAATCGGATGGCGCGGTAACAAAAATTCTAAATTATACAGCACAAGTTGCAGCAATGCATGCGCATAAGTTAAATTACCTGCATACCGCCGTTTCCTCAAACTGTGTGTTCATAACTGGCACTAGGAGGATCGCAGTGCCACCACTGCGAGGAGGCCCAGGACTCTGCGCGGCATACGCTGGAAGAATGTCCAGCGTGGTCGGCACCGCGCAGAGACCTAAGGGGCGTTATTGGGATGGACCTCCCGTTGCCGGTCGTGGTCGACCACATGATCGGCAGCGAGAGGTCAAGTGCAGCGATTGCCTCCTTCTGCTACATTGTGATAACGCAGAAGGAGGCAGCGGAGAGGGAGAGGGAAGCCGACCCGCTCTCCGCCAGGAGGCTAGCATCGGCGGGGCAACCCCGACGAGGCCGACGGCCCCCGTAAGGGGCCGCAGACGTAATGGCGGCGGTGGCACTACTTAGTACTTCCACCGCCGCCAAGGGGGGCTGGCCGTTAAGGCGCCCCCGAGGTGGACAGGTCGCGGGGGGCGAGGTGGAGCAATAATCCCCTTCCCCCCCTCTCTACAAAGATGCGACCTGCCGGTCGACCCCCCTCCTTTTATTGTATAATATTTCATTTTACTCTATATTATAAATTTTGTCTTTATCTTTTATTCCCCTTTATTTTGCCCCCCTTCTTATGTTTGTTGTGTTTTGTCCATTGTATTTATTTACTTATTATTATTTATTTATTTAATGACTTTTATTTTATCTATACACCTTTTCATTTACTGATTTTATCTTGTATTTTATCATATTTTTAAGTTTTATGCGGGTTGACCAGGGAGGTGGGACGGGGGGAGGGGCAGACGCGAGCCGGAACTCGCCTCTGTCCCCTCCTTGTCGCGTGCGGAAAAAAATACAATGCAGCGTGTACGAGTATTTGCACATGTATAAAAATCGGATGGCGCGGTAACATAAATTCTAAATTATACAGCACAAGTTGCAGCAATGCATGCGCATAAGTTAAATTACCTGCATACCTCCGTTTCCTCAAACTGTGTGTTCATAACTGGCATTGGGAGGATCGCAGTGCCACCACTGCGAGGAGGCCCAGGACTCTGCGCGGCATACGCTGGAAGAATATCCAGCGTGGTCGGCACCGCGTAGAGACCTAAGGGGCGTTATTGGGATGGACCTCCCGTTGCCGGTCGTGGTCGACCACATGATCGGCAGCGAGAGGTCAAGTGCAGCGATTGCCTCCTTCTGCTAGATTGTGATAACGCAGAAGGAGGCAGCGGAGAGGGAGAGGGAAGCCGACCCGCTCTCCGCCAGGAGGCTAGCATCGTCGGGGCAACCCCGACGAGGCCGACGGCCCCCGTAAGGGGCCGCAGACGTAATGGCGGCGGTGGCACTACTTAGTACTTCCACCGCCGCCAAGGGGAGCTGGCCGTTAAGGCGCCCCCGAGGTGGACAGGTCGCGGGGGGCGAGGTGGAGCAATAATCCCCTTCCCCCCCTCTCTACAAAGATGCGACCTGCCGGTCGACCCCCCTCCTTTTATTGTATAATATTTCATTTTACTCTATATTATAAATTTTGTCTTTATCTTTTATTCCCCTTTATTTTGCCCCCCTTCTTATGTTTGTTGTGTTTTGTCCATTGTATTTATTTACTTATTATTATTTATTTATTTAATGACTTTTATTTTATCTATTCACCTTTTCATTTACTGATTTTATCTTTTATTTTATCATATTTTTAAGTTTTATGCGGGTTGACAGGGGGGCGGGTCGAGGGGAGGGGACAGACGCGAGCCGGAACTCGCCTATGTCCCCTCCTTGTCGCGTACGGAAAAAAATACAATGCAGCGTGTACGAGTATTTGCACATGTATAAAAATCGGATGGCGCGGTAACAAAAATTCTAAATTATACAGCACAAGTTGCAGCAATGCATGCGCATAAGTTAAATTACCTGCATACCTCCGTTTCCTCAAACTGTGTGTTCATAACTGGCATTGGGAGGATCGCAGTGCCACCACTGCGAGGAGGCCCAGGACTCTGCGCGGCATACGCTGGAAGAATGTCCAGCGTGGTCGGTACCGCGCAGAGAACTAGGGGGCGTTATTGGGATGGACCTCCCGTTGCCGGTCGTGGTCGACCACATGATCGGCAGCGAGAGGTCAAGAGCAGCGATTGCCTCCTTCTGCTACATTGTGATAACGCAGAGGGGGCAGCGGAGAGGGAGAGGGAAGCCGACCCGCTCTCCGCCAGGAGGCTAGCATCGGCGGGGCAACCCCGACGAGGCCGACGACCCCCGTAAGGGGCCGCAGACGTAATGGCGGCGGTGGTACTACTTAGTACTTCCACCGCCGCCAAGGGGGGCTGGCCGTTAAGGCGCCCCCGAGGTGGACAGGCCGCGGGGGGCGAGGTGGAGCAATAATCCCGTCCCCCCCCTCTACAAAGATGCGAACTGCCGGTCGACCCCCCTCCTTTTATTTTATAATATTTCATTTTACTCTATATTATAAATTTTATCTTTATCTTTTATTCCCCTTTATTTTGCCACCCTTCTTATGTTTGTTGTGTTTTGTCCATTGTATTTATTTACTTATTATTATTTATTTATTTACTGACTTTTATTTTATCTATACACCTTTCATTTACTGATTTTATCTTGTATTTTATCATATTTTTAAGTTTTATGCGGGTTGACCAGGGAGGTGGGACGGGGGAGGGGCAGACGCGAGCCGGAACTCGCCTCTGTCCCCTCCTTGTCGCGTGCGGGAAAAAATACAATGCAGCGTGTACGAGTATTTGCACATGTATAAAAATCGGATGGCGCGGTAACAAAAAATTCTAATTATACAGCACAAGTTGCAGCAATGCATGCGCATAAGTTAAATTACCTGCATACCTCCGTTTCCTCAAACTGTGTGTTCATAAAACTGGCATTGGGAGGATCGCAGTGCCACCACTGCGAGGAGGCCCAGGACTCTGCGCGGCATACGCTGGAAGAATATCCAGCGTGGTCGGCACCGCGTAGAGACCTAAGGGGCGTTATTGGGATGGACCTCCCGTTGCCGGTCGTGGTCGACCACATGATCGGCAGCGAGAGGTCAAGTGCAGCGATTGCCTCCTTCTGCTAGATTGTGATAACGCAGAAGGAGGCAGCGGAGAGGGAGAGGGAAGCCGACCCGCTCTCCGCCAGGAGGCTAGCATCGGCGGGGCAACCCCGACGAGGCCGACGACCCCCGTAAGGGGCCGCAGACGTAATGGCGGCGGTGGTACTACTTAGTACTTCCACCGTCGCCAAGGGGGGCTGGCCGTTAAGGCGCCCCCGAGGTGGACAGGCCGCGGGGGGCGAGGTGGAGCAATAATCCCGTCCCCCCCCTCTACAAAGATGCGAACTGCCGGTCGACCCCCCTCCTTTTATTTTATAATATTTCATTTTACTCTATATTATAAATTTTATCTTTATCTTTTATTCCCCTTTATTTTGCCACCCTTCTTATGTTTGTTGTGTTTTGTCCATTGTATTTATTTACTTATTATTATTTATTTATTTAATGACTTTTATTTTATCTATACACCTTTTCATTTACTGATTTAATCTTGTATTTTATCATATTTTTAAGTTTTATGCGGGTTGACCAGGGAGGTGGGACGGGGGGAGGGGCAGACGCGAGCCGGAACTCGCCTCTGTCCCCTCCTTGTCGCGTGCGAAAAAAAATACAATGCAGCGTGTACGAGTATTTGCACATGTATAAAAATCGGATGGCGCGGTAACAAAAATTCTAAATTATACAGCACAAGTTGCAGCAATGCATGCGCATAAGTTAAATTACCTGCATACCTCCGTTTCCTCAAACTGTGTGTTCATAACTGGCATTGGGAGGATCGCAGTGCCACCACTGCGAGGAGGCCCAGGACTCTGCGCGGCATACGCTGGAAGAATATCCAGCGTGGTCGGCACCGCGTAGAGACCTAAGGGGCGTTATTGGGATGGACCTCCCGTTGCCGGTCGTGGTCGACCACATGATCGGCAGCGAGAGGTCAAGTGCAGCGATTGCCTCCTTCTGATAGATTGTGATAACGCAGAAGGAGGCAGCGGAGAGGGAGAGGGAAGCCGACCCGCTCTCCGCCAGGAGGCTAGCATCGGCGGGACAACCCCGACGAGGCCGACGGCCCCCGTAAGGGGCCGCAGACGTAATGGCGGCGGTGGCACTACTTAGTACTTCCACCGCCGCCAAGGGGGGCTGGCCGTTAAGGCGCCCCCGAGGTGGACAGGTCGCGGGGGGCGAGGTGGAGCAATAATCCCCTTCCCCCCCTCTCTACAAAGATGCGACCTGCCGGTCGACCCCCCTCCTTTTATTGTATAATATTTCATTTTACTCTATATTATAAATTTTGTCTTTATCTTTTATTCCCCTTTATTTTGCCCCCCTTCTTATGTTTGTTGTGTTTTGTCCATTGTATTTATTTACTTATTATTATTTATTTATTTAATGACTTTTATTTTATCTATTCACCTTTTCATTTACTGATTTTATCTTTTATTTTATCATATTTTTAAGTTTTATGCGGGTTGACAGGGGGGCGGGTCGAGGGGAGGGGACAGACGCGAGCCGGAACTCGCCTATGTCCCCTCCTTGTCGCGTACGGAAAAAAATACAATGCAGCGTGTACGAGTATTTGCACATGTATAAAAATCGGATGGCGCGGTAACAAAAATTCTAAATTATACAGCACAAGTTGCAGCAATGCATGCGCATAAGTTAAATTACCTGCATACCGCCGTTTCCTCAAACTGTGTGTTCATAACTGGCACTAGGAGGATCGCAGTGCCACCACTGCGAGGAGGCCCAGGACTCTGCGCGGCATACGCTGGAAGAATGTCCAGCGTGGTCGGCACCGCGCAGAGACCTAAGGGGCGTTATTGGGATGGACCTCCCGTTGCCGGTCGTGGTCGACCACATGATCGGCAGCGAGAGGTCAAGTGCAGCGATTGCCTCCTTCTGCTACATTGTGATAACGCAGAAGGAGGCAGCGGAGAGGGAGAGGGAAGCCGACCCGCTCTCCGCCAGGAGGCTAGCATCGGCGGGGCAACCCCGACGAGGCCGACGGCCCCCGTAAGGGGCCGCAGACGTAATGGCGGCGGTGGCACTACTTAGTACTTCCACCGCCGCCAAGGGGGGCTGGCCGTTAAGGCGCCCCCGAGGTGGACAGGTCGCGGGGGGCGAGGTGGAGCAATAATCCCCTTCCCCCCCTCTCTACAAAGATGCGACCTGCCGGTCGACCCCCCTCCTTTTATTGTATAATATTTCATTTTACTCTATATTATAAATTTTGTCTTTATCTTTTATTCCCCTTTATTTTGCCCCCCTTCTTATGTTTGTTGTGTTTTGTCCATTGTATTTATTTACTTATTATTATTTATTTATTTAATGACTTTTATTTTATCTATTCACCTTTTCATTTACTGATTTTATCTTTTATTTTATCATATTTTTAAGTTTTATGCGGGTTGACAGGGGGGCGGGTCGAGGGGAGGGGACAGACGCGAGCCGGAACTCGCCTCTGTCCCCTCCTTGTCGCGTGCGGAAAAAAATACAATGCAGCGTGTACGAGTATTTGCACATGTATAAAAATCGGATGGCGCGGTAACAAAAATTCTAAATTATACAGCACAAGTTGCAGCAATGCATGCGCATAAGTTAAATTACCTGCATACCGCCGTTTCCTCAAACTGTGTGTTCATAACTGGCACTAGGAGGATCGCAGTGCCACCACTGCGAGGAGGCCCAGGACTCTGCGCGGCATACGCTGGAAGAATGTCCAGCGTGGTCGGCACCGCGCAGAGACCTAAGGGGCGTTATTGGGATGGACCTCCTGTTGCCGGTCGTGGTCGACCACATGATCGGCAGCGAGAGGTCAAGTGCAGCGATTGCCTCCTTCTGCTAGATTGTGATAACGCAGAAGGAGGCAGCGGAGAGGGAGAGGGAAGCCGACCCGCTCTCCGCCAGGAGGCTAGCATCGGCGGGGCAACCCCGACGAGGCCGACGGCCCCCGTAAGGGGCCGCAGACGTAATGGCGGCGGTGGCACTACTTAGTACTTCCACCGCCGCCAAGGGGGGCTGGCCGTTAAGGCGCCCCCGAGGTGGACAGGTCGCGGGGGGCGAGGTGGAGCAATAATCCCCTTCCCCCCCTCTCTACAAAGATGCGACCTGCCGGTCGACCCCCCTCCTTTTATTGTATAATATTTCATTTTACTCTATATTATAAATTTTGTCTTTATCTTTTATTCCCCTTTATTTTGCCCCCCTTCTTATGTTCGTTGTGTTTTGTCCATTGTATTTATTTACTTATTATTATTTATTTATTTAATGACTTTTATTTTATCTATTCACCTTTTCTTTTACTGATTTTATCTTTTATTTTATCATATTTTTAAGTTTTATGCGGGTTGACAGGGGGGCGGGTCGAGGGGAGGGGACAGACGCGAGCCGGAACTCGCCTATGTCCCCTCCTTGTCGCGTACGGAAAAAAATACAATGCAGCGTGTACGAGTATTTGCACATGTATAAAAATCGGATGGCGCGGTAACAAAAATTCTAAATTATACAGCACAAGTTGCAGCAATGCATGCGCATAAGTTAAATTACCTGCATACCTCCGTTTCCTCAAACTGTGTGTTCATAACTGGCATTGGGAGGATCGCAGTGCCACCACTGCGAGGAGGCCCAGGACTCTGCGCGGCATACGCTGGAAGAATATCCAGCGTGGTCGGCACCGCGTAGAGACCTAAGGGGCGTTATTGGGATGGACCTCCCGTTGCCGGTCGTGGTCGACCACATGATCGGCAGCGAGAGGTCAAGTGCAGCGATTGCCTCCTTCTGATAGATTGTGATAACGCAGAAGGAGGCAGCGGAGAGGGAGAGGGAAGCCGACCCGCTCTCCGCCAGGAGGCTAGCATCGGCGGGACAACCCCGACGAGGCCGACGGCCCCCGTAAGGGGCCGCAGACGTAATGGCGGCGGTGGCACTACTTAGTACTTCCACCGCCGCCAAGGGGGGCTGGCCGTTAAGGCGCCCCCGAGGTGGACAGGTCGCGGGGGGCGAGGTGGAGCAATAATCCCCTTCCCCCCCTCTCTACAAAGATGCGACCTGCCGGTCGACCCCCCTCCTTTTATTGTATAATATTTCATTTTACTCTATATTATAAATTTTGTCTTTATCTTTTATTCCCCTTTATTTTGCCCCCCTTCTTATGTTTGTTGTGTTTTGTCCATTGTATTTATTTACTTATTATTATTTATTTATTTAATGACTTTTATTTTATCTATTCACCTTTTCATTTACTGATTTTATCTTTTATTTTATCATATTTTTAAGTTTTATGCGGGTTGACAGGGGGGCGGGTCGAGGGGAGGGGACAGACGCGAGCCGGAACTCGCCTATGTCCCCTCCTTGTCGCGTACGGAAAAAAATACAATGCAGCGTGTACGAGTATTTGCACATGTATAAAAATCGGATGGCGCGGTAACAAAAATTCTAAATTATACAGCACAAGTTGCAGCAATGCATGCGCATAAGTTAAATTACCTGCATACCGCCGTTTCCTCAAACTGTGTGTTCATAACTGGCACTAGGAGGATCGCAGTGCCACCACTGCGAGGAGGCCCAGGACTCTGCGCGGCATACGCTGGAAGAATGTCCAGCGTGGTCGGCACCGCGCAGAGACCTAAGGGGCGTTATTGGGATGGACCTCCCGTTGCCGGTCGTGGTCGACCACATGATCGGCAGCGAGAGGTCAAGAGCAGCGGTTGCCTCCTTCTGCTAGATTGTGATAACGCAGAAGGAGGCAGCGGAGAGGGAGAGGGAAGCCGACCCGCTCTCCGCCAGGAGGCTAGCATCGGCGGGGCAACCCCGACGAGGCCGACGGCCCCCGTGAGGGGCCGCAGACGTAATGGCGGCGGTGGCACTACTTAGTACTTCCACCGCCGCCAAGGGGGGCTGGCCGTTAAGGCGCCCCCGATGTGGACAGGTCGCGGGGGGCGAGGTGGCGCAATAATCCCCTCCCTCCCCTCTCTACAAAGATGCGACCTGCCGGTCCACCCCCCTCCTTTCATTTTATAATATTTCATTTTACTCTATATTATAAATTTTATCTTTATCTTTTATTCCCCTTTATTTTGCCCCCCCTTCTTATGTTTGTTGTGTTTTGTCCATTGTATTTATTTACTTATTATTATTTATTTGTTTATTGACTTTTATTTTATCTATTTTATCTATACACCTTTTCATTTACTGATTTTATCTTTTATTTTATCATATTTTTAAGTTTTATGCGGGTTGACCAGGGTGGTGGGACGGGGGGAGGGGACAGACGCGAGCCGGAACTCGCCTCTGTCCCCTCCATGTCGCGTGCGGAAAAAAATACAATGCAGCGTGTACGAGTATTTGCACATGTATAAAAATCGGATGGCGCGGTAACAAAAATTCTAAATTATACAGCACAGGTTGCAGCAATGCATGCGCATAAGTTAAATTACCTGCATACCTCCGTTTCCTCAAACTGTGTGTTCATAACTGGCACTAGGAGGATCGCAGTGCCACCACTGCGAGGAGGCCCAGGACTCTGCGCGGCATACGCTGGAAGGATATCCAGCGTGGTCGGCACCGCGTAGAGACCTAAGGGGCGTTATTGGGATGGACCTCCCGTTGCCGGTCGTGGTCGACCACATGATCGGCAGCGAGAGGTCAAGAGCAGCGATTGCCTCCTTCTGCTAGATTGTGATAACGCAGAAGGAGGCAGCGGAGAGGGAGAGGGAAGCCGACCCGCTCTCCGCCAGGAGGCTAGCATCGGCGGGGCAACCCCGACGAGGCCGACGGCCCCCGTAAGGGGCCGCAGACGTAATGGCGGCGGTGGTACTACTTAGTACTTCCACCGCCGCCAAGGGGGGCTGGCCGTTAAGGCGCCCCCGAGGTGGACAGGTCGCGGGGGGCGAGGTGGAGCAATAATCCCCTCCCCCCCCTCTACAAAGATGCGACCTGCCGGTCGACCACCCTCCTTTTATTTTATAATATTTCATTTTACTCTATATTATAAATTTTATCTTTATCTTTTATTCCCCTTTATTTTGCCCCCCTTCTTATGTTTGTTGTGTTTTGTCCATTGTATTTATTGACTTTTATTTTATCTATTTTATCTATACACCTTTTCAATTATTGATTTTATTTTTTATTTTATCATATTTTTAAGTTTTATGCGGGTTGACCAGGGGGGTGGGACGGGGGGAGGGGACAGACGCGAGCCGGAACTCGCCTCTGTCCCCTCCTTGTCGCGTGCGGAAAAAAATACAATGCAGCGTGTACGAGTATTTGCACATGTATAAAAATCGGATGGCGCGGTAACAAAAATTCTAAATTATACAGCACAAGTTGCAGCAATGCATGCGCATAAGTTAAATTACCTGCATACCGCCGTTTCCTCAAACTGTGTGTTCATAACTGGCACTAGGAGGATCGCAGTGCCACCACTGCGAGGAGGCCCAGGACTCTGCGCGGCATACGCTGGAAGAATGTCCAGCGTGGTCGGCACCGCGCAGAGACCTAAGGGGCGTTATTGGGATGGACCTCCTGTTGCCGGTCGTGGTCGACCACATGATCGGCAGCGAGAGGTCAAGAGCAGCGATTGCCTCCTTCTGCGAGATTGTGTTAACGCAGAAGGAGGCAGCGGAGAGGGACAGGGAAGCCGACCCGCTCTCCGCCAGGAGGCTAGCATCGGCGGGGCAACCCCCACGAGGCCGACGGCCCTCGTAATGGGCCTCAGACGTAATGGCGGCGGTGGTACTACTTAGTACTTCCACCGCCGCCAAGGGGGGCTGGCCGTTATGGCGCCCCCGAGGTGGACAGGTCGCGGGGGGCGTGGTGGAGCAATAATCCCCTCCCCCCCTCTACAAAGATGCGGCCTGCCGGTGGAACCCCCTCCTTTTATTTTATAATATTTCATTTTACTCTATATTATAAATTTTATCTTTATCTTTTATTCCCCTTTATTTTGCCCCCCTTCTTATGTTTGTTGTGTTTTGTCCATTGTATTTATTTACTTGTTATTATTTATTTATTTATTGACTTTTATTTTATCTATACACCTTTTCATTTACTGATTTTATCTTTTATTTTATCATATTTTTAAGTTTTATGCGGGTTGACCAGGGGGGTGGGACGGGGGGAGGGGGCAGACGCGAGCCGGAACTCGCCTCTGTCCCCTCCTTCTCGCGTGCGGAAAAAATGCAATGCAGCGTGTACGAGTATTTGCACATGTATAAAAATCGGATGGCGCGGTAACAAAAATTCTAAATTATACAGCGCAAGTTGCAGCAATGCATGCGCATAAGTTAAATTACCTGCATACAGCCGTTTCCTCAAACTGTGTGTTCATAACTGGCACTGGGAGGATCGCAGTGCCACCACTGCGAGGAGGCCCAGGACTCTGCGCGGCATACGCTGGAAGAATGTCCAGCGTGGTCGGCACCGCGCAGAGAACTAAGGGGCGTTATTGGGATGGACCTCCCGTTGCCGGTCGTGGTCGACCACATGATCGGCAGCGAGAGGTCAAGAGCAGCGATTGCCTCCTTCTGCGAGATTGTTATAACGCAGAAGGAGGCAGCGGAGAGGGAGAGGGAAGCCGACCCGCTCTCCGCCAGGAGGCTAGCATCGGCGGGGCAACCCCGACGAGGCCGACGACCCCCGTAAGGGGCCGCAGACGTAATAGCGGCGGTGGTACTACTTAGTACTTCCACCGCCGCCAAGGGGGGCTGGCCGTTAAGGCGCCCCCGAGGTGGACAGGTCGCGGGGGGCGAGGTGGAGCAATAATCCCCTCCCCCCCTCTCTACAAAGATGCGACCTGCCGGTCGACCTCCCTCCTTTTATTTTATAATATTTCATTTTACTCTATATTATAAATTTTATCTTTATCTTTTATTCCCCTTTATTTTGCCCCCCTTCTTATGTTTGTTGTGTTTTGTCCATTGTATTTATTTACTTATTATTATTTATTTATTTATTGACTTTTATTTTATCTATACACCTTTTCATTTACTGATTTTATCTTTTATTTTATCATATTTTTAAGTTTTATGCGGGTTTACCAGGGGGTGGGACGGGGGGAGGGGACAGACGCGAGCCGGAACTCGCCTCTGTCCCCTCCTTGTCGCGTGCGGAAAAAAATACAATGCAGCGTGTACGAGTATATGCACATGTATAAAAATCGGATGGCGCGGTAACAAAAATTCTAAATTATAAAGCACAGGTTGCAGCAATGCATGCGCATAAGTTAAATTACCTGCATACCTCCGTTTCCTCAAACTGTGTGTTCATAACTGGCATTGGGAGGATCGCAGTGCCACCACTGCGAGGAGGCCCAGGACTCTGCGCGGCATACGCTGGAAGAATGTCCAGCGTGGTCGGCACCGCGCAGAGACCTAAGGGGCGTTATTGGGATGGACCTCCCGTTGCCGGTCGTGGTCGACCACATGATCGGCAGCGAGAGGTCAAGAGCAGCGGTTGCCTCCTTCTGCTAGATTGTGATAACGCAGAAGGAGGCAGCGGAGAGGGAGAGGGAAGCCGACCCGCTCTCCGCCAGGAGGCTAGCATCGGCGGGGCAACCCCGACGAGGCCGACGGCCCCCGTGAGGGGCCGCAGACGTAATGGCGGCGGTGGCACTACTTAGTACTTCCACCGCCGCCAAGGGGGGCTGGCCGTTAAGGCGCCCCCGATGTGGACAGGTCGCGGGGGGCGAGGTGGCGCAATAATCCCCTCCCTCCCCTCTCTACAAAGATGCGACCTGCCGGTCCACCCCCCTCCTTTCATTTTATAATATTTCATTTTACTCTATATTATAAATTTTATCTTTATCTTTTATTCCCCTTTATTTTGCCCCCCCTTCTTATGTTTGTTGTGTTTTGTCCATTGTATTTATTTACTTATTATTATTTATTTGTTTATTGACTTTTATTTTATCTATTTTATCTATACACCTTTTCATTTACTGATTTTATCTTTTATTTTATCATATTTTTAAGTTTTATGCGGGTTGACCAGGGTGGTGGGACGGGGGGAGGGGACAGACGCGAGCCGGAACTCGCCTCTGTCCCCTCCATGTCGCGTGCGGAAAAAAATACAATGCAGCGTGTACGAGTATTTGCACATGTATAAAAATCGGATGGCGCGGTAACAAAAATTCTAAATTATACAGCACAGGTTGCAGCAATGCATGCGCATAAGTTAAATTACCTGCATACCTCCGTTTCCTCAAACTGTGTGTTCATAACTGGCACTAGGAGGATCGCAGTGCCACCACTGCGAGGAGGCCCAGGACTCTGCGCGGCATACGCTGGAAGGATATCCAGCGTGGTCGGCACCGCGTAGAGACCTAAGGGGCGTTATTGGGATGGACCTCCCGTTGCCGGTCGTGGTCGACCACATGATCGGCAGCGAGAGGTCAAGAGCAGCGATTGCCTCCTTCTGCTAGATTGTGATAACGCAGAAGGAGGCAGCGGAGAGGGAGAGGGAAGCCGACCCGCTCTCCGCCAGGAGGCTAGCATCGGCGGGGCAACCCCGACGAGGCCGACGGCCCCCGTAAGGGGCCGCAGACGTAATGGCGGCGGTGGTACTACTTAGTACTTCCACCGCCGCCAAGGGGGGCTGGCCGTTAAGGCGCCCCCGAGGTGGACAGGTCGCGGGGGGCGAGGTGGAGCAATAATCCCCTCCCCCCCCTCTACAAAGATGCGACCTGCCGGTCGACCACCCTCCTTTTATTTTATAATATTTCATTTTACTCTATATTATAAATTTTATCTTTATCTTTTATTCCCCTTTATTTTGCCCCCCTTCTTATGTTTGTTGTGTTTTGTCCATTGTATTTATTGACTTTTATTTTATCTATTTTATCTATACACCTTTTCAATTATTGATTTTATTTTTTATTTTATCATATTTTTAAGTTTTATGCGGGTTGACCAGGGGGGTGGGACGGGGGGAGGGGACAGACGCGAGCCGGAACTCGCCTCTGTCCCCTCCTTGTCGCGTGCGGAAAAAAATACAATGCAGCGTGTACGAGTATTTGCACGTGTATAAAAATCGGATGGCGCGGTAACAAAAATTCTAAATTATACAGCACAAGTTGCAGCAATGCATGCGCATAAGTTAAATTACCTGCATACCTCCGTTTCCTCAAACTGTGTGTTCATAACTGGCATTGGGAGGATCGCAGTGCCACCACTGCGAGGAGGCCCAGGACTCTGCGCGGCATACGCTGGAAGAATGTCCAGCGTGGTCGGCACCGCGCAGAGACCTAAGGGGCGTTATTGGGATGGACCTCCCGTTGCCGGTCGTGGTCGACCACATGATCGGCAGCGAGAGGTCAAGAGCAGCGATTGCCTCCTTCTGCTAGATTGTGATAACGCAGAAGGAGGCAGCGGAGAGGGAGAGGGAAGCCGACCCGCTCTCCGCCAGAAGGCTAGCATTGGCGGGGCAACCCCGACGAGGCCGACGGCCCCCGTAAGGGGCCGCAGGCGTAATGGCGGCGGTGGTACTACTTAGTACTTCCACCGCCGCCAAGTGGGGCTGGCCGTTAAGGCGCCCCCGAGGTGGACAGGTCGCGGGGGGCGAGGTGGAGCAATAATCCCCTTCCCCCCCTCTCTACAAAGATGCGACCTGCCGGTCGACCCCCCTCCTTTTATTGTATAATATTTCATTTTACTCTATATTATAAATTTTATCTTTATCTTTTATTCCCCTTTATTTTGCCCCCCTTCTTATGTTTATTGTGTTTTGTCCATTGTATTTATTTACTTATTATTATTTATTTATTTATTGACTTTTATTTTATCTATTTTATCTATACACCTTTTCAATTATTGATTTTATCTTGTATTTTATCATATTTTTAAGTTTTATGCGGGTTGACCAGAGGGGTGGGACGGGGGGAGGGGCAGACGCGAGCCGGAACTCGCCTCTGTCCCCTCCTTGTCGCGTGCGGAAAAAAATACAATGCAGCGTGTACGAGTATTTGCACATGTATAAAAATCGGATGGCGCGGTAACAAAAATTCTAAATTATACAGCACAAGTTGCAGCAATGCATGCGCATAAGTTAAATTACCTGCATACCGCCGTTTCCTCAAACTGTGTGTTCATAACTGGCACTAGGAGGATCGCAGTGCCACCACTGCGAGGAGGCCCAGGACTCTGCGCGGCATACGCTGGAAGAATGTCCAGCGTGGTCGGCACCGCGCAGAGACCTAAGGGGCGTTATTGGGATGGACCTCCCGTTGCCGGTCGTGGTCGACCACATGATCGGCAGCGAGAGGTCAAGTGCAGCGATTGCCTCCTTCTGCTACATTGTGATAACGCAGAAGGAGGCAGCGGAGAGGGAGAGGGAAGCCGACCCGCTCTCCGCCAGGAGGCTAGCATCGGCGGGGCAACCCCGACGAGGCCGACGGCCCCCGTAAGGGGCCGCAGACGTAATGGCGGCGGTGGCACTACTTAGTACTTCCACCGCCGCCAAGGGGGGCTGGCCGTTAAGGCGCCCCCGAGGTGGACAGGTCGCGGGGGGCGAGGTGGAGCAATAATCCCCTTCCCCCCCTCTCTACAAAGATGCGACCTGCCGGTCGACCCCCCTCCTTTTATTGTATAATATTTCATTTTACTCTATATTATAAATTTTGTCTTTATCTTTTATTCCCCTTTATTTTGCCCCCCTTCTTATGTTTGTTGTGTTTTGTCCATTGTATTTATTTACTTATTATTATTTATTTATTTAATGACTTTTATTTTATCTATACACCTTTTCATTTACTGATTTTATCTTGTATTTTATCATATTTTTAAGTTTTATGCGGGTTGACCAGGGAGGTGGGACGGGGGGAGGGGCAGACGCGAGCCGGAACTCGCCTCTGTCCCCTCCTTGTCGCGTGCGGAAAAAAATACAATGCAGCGTGTACGAGTATTTGCACATGTATAAAAATCGGATGGCGCGGTAACATAAATTCTAAATTATACAGCACAAGTTGCAGCAATGCATGCGCATAAGTTAAATTACCTGCATACCTCCGTTTCCTCAAACTGTGTGTTCATAACTGGCATTGGGAGGATCGCAGTGCCACCACTGCGAGGAGGCCCAGGACTCTGCGCGGCATACGCTGGAAGAATATCCAGCGTGGTCGGCACCGCGTAGAGACCTAAGGGGCGTTATTGGGATGGACCTCCCGTTGCCGGTCGTGGTCGACCACATGATCGGCAGCGAGAGGTCAAGTGCAGCGATTGCCTCCTTCTGCTAGATTGTGATAACGCAGAAGGAGGCAGCGGAGAGGGAGAGGGAAGCCGACCCGCTCTCCGCCAGGAGGCTAGCATCGTCGGGGCAACCCCGACGAGGCCGACGGCCCCCGTAAGGGGCCGCAGACGTAATGGCGGCGGTGGCACTACTTAGTACTTCCACCGCCGCCAAGGGGAGCTGGCCGTTAAGGCGCCCCCGAGGTGGACAGGTCGCGGGGGGCGAGGTGGAGCAATAATCCCCTTCCCCCCCTCTCTACAAAGATGCGACCTGCCGGTCGACCCCCCTCCTTTTATTGTATAATATTTCATTTTACTCTATATTATAAATTTTGTCTTTATCTTTTATTCCCCTTTATTTTGCCCCCCTTCTTATGTTTGTTGTGTTTTGTCCATTGTATTTATTTACTTATTATTATTTATTTATTTAATGACTTTTATTTTATCTATTCACCTTTTCATTTACTGATTTTATCTTTTATTTTATCATATTTTTAAGTTTTATGCGGGTTGACAGGGGGGCGGGTCGAGGGGAGGGGACAGACGCGAGCCGGAACTCGCCTATGTCCCCTCCTTGTCGCGTACGGAAAAAAATACAATGCAGCGTGTACGAGTATTTGCACATGTATAAAAATCGGATGGCGCGGTAACAAAAATTCTAAATTATACAGCACAAGTTGCAGCAATGCATGCGCATAAGTTAAATTACCTGCATACCTCCGTTTCCTCAAACTGTGTGTTCATAACTGGCATTGGGAGGATCGCAGTGCCACCACTGCGAGGAGGCCCAGGACTCTGCGCGGCATACGCTGGAAGAATGTCCAGCGTGGTCGGTACCGCGCAGAGAACTAGGGGGCGTTATTGGGATGGACCTCCCGTTGCCGGTCGTGGTCGACCACATGATCGGCAGCGAGAGGTCAAGAGCAGCGATTGCCTCCTTCTGCTACATTGTGATAACGCAGAGGGGGCAGCGGAGAGGGAGAGGGAAGCCGACCCGCTCTCCGCCAGGAGGCTAGCATCGGCGGGGCAACCCCGACGAGGCCGACGACCCCCGTAAGGGGCCGCAGACGTAATGGCGGCGGTGGTACTACTTAGTACTTCCACCGCCGCCAAGGGGGGCTGGCCGTTAAGGCGCCCCCGAGGTGGACAGGCCGCGGGGGGCGAGGTGGAGCAATAATCCCGTCCCCCCCCTCTACAAAGATGCGAACTGCCGGTCGACCCCCCTCCTTTTATTTTATAATATTTCATTTTACTCTATATTATAAATTTTATCTTTATCTTTTATTCCCCTTTATTTTGCCACCCTTCTTATGTTTGTTGTGTTTTGTCCATTGTATTTATTTACTTATTATTATTTATTTATTTACTGACTTTTATTTTATCTATACACCTTTTCATTTACTGATTTTATCTTGTATTTTATCATATTTTTAAGTTTTATGCGGGTTGACCAGGGAGGTGGGACGGGGGGAGGGGCAGACGCGAGCCGGAACTCGCCTCTGTCCCCTCCTTGTCGCGTGCGGGAAAAAATACAATGCAGCGTGTACGAGTATTTGCACATGTATAAAAATCGGATGGCGCGGTAACAAAAATTCTAAATTATACAGCACAAGTTGCAGCAATGCATGCGCATAAGTTAAATTACCTGCATACCTCCGTTTCCTCAAACTGTGTGTTCATAACTGGCATTGGGAGGATCGCAGTGCCACCACTGCGAGGAGGCCCAGGACTCTGCGCGGCATACGCTGGAAGAATATCCAGCGTGGTCGGCACCGCGTAGAGACCTAAGGGGCGTTATTGGGATGGACCTCCCGTTGCCGGTCGTGGTCGACCACATGATCGGCAGCGAGAGGTCAAGTGCAGCGATTGCCTCCTTCTGCTAGATTGTGATAACGCAGAAGGAGGCAGCGGAGAGGGAGAGGGAAGCCGACCCGCTCTCCGCCAGGAGGCTAGCATCGGCGGGGCAACCCCGACGAGGCCGACGACCCCCGTAAGGGGCCGCAGACGTAATGGCGGCGGTGGTACTACTTAGTACTTCCACCGTCGCCAAGGGGGGCTGGCCGTTAAGGCGCCCCCGAGGTGGACAGGCCGCGGGGGGCGAGGTGGAGCAATAATCCCGTCCCCCCCCTCTACAAAGATGCGAACTGCCGGTCGACCCCCCTCCTTTTATTTTATAATATTTCATTTTACTCTATATTATAAATTTTATCTTTATCTTTTATTCCCCTTTATTTTGCCACCCTTCTTATGTTTGTTGTGTTTTGTCCATTGTATTTATTTACTTATTATTATTTATTTATTTAATGACTTTTATTTTATCTATACACCTTTTCATTTACTGATTTAATCTTGTATTTTATCATATTTTTAAGTTTTATGCGGGTTGACCAGGGAGGTGGGACGGGGGGAGGGGCAGACGCGAGCCGGAACTCGCCTCTGTCCCCTCCTTGTCGCGTGCGAAAAAAAATACAATGCAGCGTGTACGAGTATTTGCACATGTATAAAAATCGGATGGCGCGGTAACAAAAATTCTAAATTATACAGCACAAGTTGCAGCAATGCATGCGCATAAGTTAAATTACCTGCATACCTCCGTTTCCTCAAACTGTGTGTTCATAACTGGCATTGGGAGGATCGCAGTGCCACCACTGCGAGGAGGCCCAGGACTCTGCGCGGCATACGCTGGAAGAATATCCAGCGTGGTCGGCACCGCGTAGAGACCTAAGGGGCGTTATTGGGATGGACCTCCCGTTGCCGGTCGTGGTCGACCACATGATCGGCAGCGAGAGGTCAAGTGCAGCGATTGCCTCCTTCTGATAGATTGTGATAACGCAGAAGGAGGCAGCGGAGAGGGAGAGGGAAGCCGACCCGCTCTCCGCCAGGAGGCTAGCATCGGCGGGACAACCCCGACGAGGCCGACGGCCCCCGTAAGGGGCCGCAGACGTAATGGCGGCGGTGGCACTACTTAGTACTTCCACCGCCGCCAAGGGGGGCTGGCCGTTAAGGCGCCCCCGAGGTGGACAGGTCGCGGGGGGCGAGGTGGAGCAATAATCCCCTTCCCCCCCTCTCTACAAAGATGCGACCTGCCGGTCGACCCCCCTCCTTTTATTGTATAATATTTCATTTTACTCTATATTATAAATTTTGTCTTTATCTTTTATTCCCCTTTATTTTGCCCCCCTTCTTATGTTTGTTGTGTTTTGTCCATTGTATTTATTTACTTATTATTATTTATTTATTTAATGACTTTTATTTTATCTATTCACCTTTTCATTTACTGATTTTATCTTTTATTTTATCATATTTTTAAGTTTTATGCGGGTTGACAGGGGGGCGGGTCGAGGGGAGGGGACAGACGCGAGCCGGAACTCGCCTATGTCCCCTCCTTGTCGCGTACGGAAAAAAATACAATGCAGCGTGTACGAGTATTTGCACATGTATAAAAATCGGATGGCGCGGTAACAAAAATTCTAAATTATACAGCACAAGTTGCAGCAATGCATGCGCATAAGTTAAATTACCTGCATACCGCCGTTTCCTCAAACTGTGTGTTCATAACTGGCACTAGGAGGATCGCAGTGCCACCACTGCGAGGAGGCCCAGGACTCTGCGCGGCATACGCTGGAAGAATGTCCAGCGTGGTCGGCACCGCGCAGAGACCTAAGGGGCGTTATTGGGATGGACCTCCCGTTGCCGGTCGTGGTCGACCACATGATCGGCAGCGAGAGGTCAAGTGCAGCGATTGCCTCCTTCTGCTACATTGTGATAACGCAGAAGGAGGCAGCGGAGAGGGAGAGGGAAGCCGACCCGCTCTCCGCCAGGAGGCTAGCATCGGCGGGGCAACCCCGACGAGGCCGACGGCCCCCGTAAGGGGCCGCAGACGTAATGGCGGCGGTGGCACTACTTAGTACTTCCACCGCCGCCAAGGGGGGCTGGCCGTTAAGGCGCCCCCGAGGTGGACAGGTCGCGGGGGGCGAGGTGGAGCAATAATCCCCTTCCCCCCCTCTCTACAAAGATGCGACCTGCCGGTCGACCCCCCTCCTTTTATTGTATAATATTTCATTTTACTCTATATTATAAATTTTGTCTTTATCTTTTATTCCCCTTTATTTTGCCCCCCTTCTTATGTTTGTTGTGTTTTGTCCATTGTATTTATTTACTTATTATTATTTATTTATTTAATGACTTTTATTTTATCTATTCACCTTTTCATTTACTGATTTTATCTTTTATTTTATCATATTTTTAAGTTTTATGCGGGTTGACAGGGGGGCGGGTCGAGGGGAGGGGACAGACGCGAGCCGGAACTCGCCTCTGTCCCCTCCTTGTCGCGTGCGGAAAAAAATACAATGCAGCGTGTACGAGTATTTGCACATGTATAAAAATCGGATGGCGCGGTAACAAAAATTCTAAATTATACAGCACAAGTTGCAGCAATGCATGCGCATAAGTTAAATTACCTGCATACCGCCGTTTCCTCAAACTGTGTGTTCATAACTGGCACTAGGAGGATCGCAGTGCCACCACTGCGAGGAGGCCCAGGACTCTGCGCGGCATACGCTGGAAGAATGTCCAGCGTGGTCGGCACCGCGCAGAGACCTAAGGGGCGTTATTGGGATGGACCTCCTGTTGCCGGTCGTGGTCGACCACATGATCGGCAGCGAGAGGTCAAGTGCAGCGATTGCCTCCTTCTGCTAGATTGTGATAACGCAGAAGGAGGCAGCGGAGAGGGAGAGGGAAGCCGACCCGCTCTCCGCCAGGAGGCTAGCATCGGCGGGGCAACCCCGACGAGGCCGACGGCCCCCGTAAGGGGCCGCAGACGTAATGGCGGCGGTGGCACTACTTAGTACTTCCACCGCCGCCAAGGGGGGCTGGCCGTTAAGGCGCCCCCGAGGTGGACAGGTCGCGGGGGGCGAGGTGGAGCAATAATCCCCTTCCCCCCCTCTCTACAAAGATGCGACCTGCCGGTCGACCCCCCTCCTTTTATTGTATAATATTTCATTTTACTCTATATTATAAATTTTGTCTTTATCTTTTATTCCCCTTTATTTTGCCCCCCTTCTTATGTTTGTTGTGTTTTGTCCATTGTATTTATTTACTTATTATTATTTATTTATTTAATGACTTTTATTTTATCTATTCACCTTTTCTTTTACTGATTTTATCTTTTATTTTATCATATTTTTAAGTTTTATGCGGGTTGACAGGGGGGCGGGTCGAGGGGAGGGGACAGACGCGAGCCGGAACTCGCCTATGTCCCCTCCTTGTCGCGTACGGAAAAAAATACAATGCAGCGTGTACGAGTATTTGCACATGTATAAAAATCGGATGGCGCGGTAACAAAAATTCTAAATTATACAGCACAAGTTGCAGCAATGCATGCGCATAAGTTAAATTACCTGCATACCTCCGTTTCCTCAAACTGTGTGTTCATAACTGGCATTGGGAGGATCGCAGTGCCACCACTGCGAGGAGGCCCAGGACTCTGCGCGGCATACGCTGGAAGAATGTCCAGCGTGGTCGGCACCGCGCAGAGACCTAAGGGGCGTTATTGGGATGGACCTCCCGTTGCCGGTCGTGGTCGACCACATGATCGGCAGCGAGAGGTCAAGAGCAGCGATTGCCTCCTTCTGCTACATTGTGATAACGCAGAAGGAGGCAGCGGAGAGGGAGAGGGAAGCCGACCCGCTCTCCGCCAGGAGGCTAGCATCGGCGGGGCAACCCCGACGAGGCCGACGACCCCCGTAAGGGGCCGCAGACGTAATGGCGGCGGTGGTACTACTTAGTACTTCCACCGCCGCCAAGGGGGGCTGGCCGTTAAGGCGCCCCCGAGGTGGACAGGCCGCGGGGGGCGAGGTGGAGCAATAATCCCGTCCCCCCCCTCTACAAAGATGCGAACTGCCGGTCGACCCCCCTCCTTTTATTTTATAATATTTCATTTTACTCTATATTATAAATTTTATCTTTATCTTTTATTCCCCTTTATTTTGCCATCCTTCTTATGTTTGTTGTGTTTTGTCCATTGTATTTATTTACTTATTATTATTTATTTATTTAATGACTTTTATTTTATCTATACACCTTTTCATTTACTGATTTTATCTTTTATTTTATCATATTTTTAAGTTTTATGCGGGTTGACCAGGGTGGTGGGACGGGGGGAGGGGACAGACGCGAGCCGGAACTCGCCTCTGTCCCCTCCTTGTCGCGTGCGGAAAAAAATACAATGCAGCGTGTACGAGTATTTGCACATGTATAAAAATCGGATGGCGCGGTAACAAAAATTCTAAATTATACAGCACAAGTTGCAGCAATGCATGCGCATAAGTTAAATTACCTGCATACCGCCGTTTCCTCAAACTGTGTGTTCATAACTGGCACTAGGAGGATCGCAGTGCCACCACTGCGAGGAGGCCCAGGACTCTGCGCGGCATACGCTGGAAGAATGTCCAGCGTGGTCGGCACCGCGCAGAGACCTAAGGGGCGTTATTGGGATGGACCTCCTGTTGCCGGTCGTGGTCGACCACATGATCGGCAGCGAGAGGTCAAGTGCAGCGATTGCCTCCTTCTGCTAGATTGTGATAACGCAGAAGGAGGCAGCGGAGAGGGAGAGGGAAGCCGACCCGCTCTCCGCCAGGAGGCTAGCATCGGCGGGGCAACCCCGACGAGGCCGACGGCCCCCGTAAGGGGCCGCAGACGTAATGGCGGCGGTGGTACTTCCACCGCCGCCAAGGGGGGCTGGCCGTTAAGGCGCCCCCGAGGTGGACAGGTCGCGGGGGGCGAGGTGGAGCAATAATCCCCTTCCCCCCCTCTCTACAAAGATGCGACCTGCCGGTCGACCCCCCTCCTTTTATTGTATAATATTTCATTTTACTCTATATTATAAATTTTGTCTTTATCTTTTATTCCCCTTTATTTTGCCCCCCTTCTTATGTTTGTTGTGTTTTGTCCATTGTATTTATTTACTTATTATTATTTATTTATTTAATGACTTTTATTTTATCTATTCACCTTTTCTTTTACTGATTTTATCTTTTATTTTATCATATTTTTAAGTTTTATGCGGGTTGACAGGGGGGCGGGTCGAGGGGAGGGGACAGACGCGAGCCGGAACTCGCCTATGTCCCCTACTTGTCGCGTACGGAAAAAAATACAATGCAGCGTGTACGAGTATTTGCACATGTATAAAAATCGGATGGCGCGGTAACAAAAATTCTAAATTATACAGCACAAGTTGCAGCAATGCATGCGCATAAGTTAAATTACCTGCATACCTCCGTTTCCTCAAACTGTGTGTTCATAACTGGCATTGGGAGGATCGCAGTGCCACCACTGCGAGGAGGCCCAGGACTCTGCGCGGCATACGCTGGAAGAATGTCCAGCGTGGTCGGCACCGCGCAGAGACCTAAGGGGCGTTATTGGGATGGACCTCCCGTTGCCGGTCGTGGTCGACCACATGATCGGCAGCGAGAGGTCAAGAGCAGCGATTGCCTCCTTCTGCTACATTGTGATAACGCAGAAGGAGGCAGCGGAGAGGGAGAGGGAAGCCGACCCGCTCTCCGCCAGGAGGCTAGCATCGGCGGGGCAACCCCGACGAGGCCGACGACCCCCGTAAGGGGCCGCAGACGTAATGGCGGCGGTGGTACTACTTAGTACTTCCACCGCCGCCAAGGGGGGCTGGCCGTTAAGGCGCCCCCGAGGTGGACAGGCCGCGGGGGGCGAGGTGGAGCAATAATCCCGTCCCCCCCCTCTACAAAGATGCGAACTGCCGGTCGACCCCCCTCCTTTTATTTTATAATATTTCATTTTACTCTATATTATAAATTTTATCTTTATCTTTTATTCCCCTTTATTTTGCCATCCTTCTTATGTTTGTTGTGTTTTGTCCATTGTATTTATTTACTTATTATTATTTATTTATTTAATGACTTTTATTTTATCTATACACCTTTTCATTTACTGATTTTATCTTTTATTTTATCATATTTTTAAGTTTTATGCGGGTTGACCAGGGTGGTGGGACGGGGGGAGGGGACAGACGCGAGCCGGAACTCGCCTCTGTCCCCTCCTTGTCGCGTGCGGAAAAAAATACAATGCAGCGTGTACGAGTATTTGCACATGTATAAAAATCGGATGGCGCGGTAACAAAAATTCTAAATTATACAGCACAAGTTGCAGCAATGCATGCGCATAAGTTAAATTACCTGCATACCGCCGTTTCCTCAAACTGTGTGTTCATAACTGGCACTAGGAGGATCGCAGTGCCACCACTGCGAGGAGGCCCAGGACTCTGCGCGGCATACGCTGGAAGAATGTCCAGCGTGGTCGGCACCGCGCAGAGACCAAAGGGGCGTTATTGGGATGGACCTCCTGTTGCCGGTCGTGGTCGACCACATGATCGGCAGCGAGAGGTCAAGAGCAGCGATTGCCTCCTTCTGCGAGATTGTGTTAACGCAGAAGGAGGCAGCGGAGAGGGAGAGGGAAGCCGACCCGCTCTCCGCCAGGAGGCTAGCATCGGCGGGGCAACCCCCACGAGGCCGACGGCCCTCGTAATGTGCCTCAGACGTAATGGCGGCGGTGGTACTACTTAGTACTTCCACCGCCGCCAAGGGGGGCTGGCCGTTATGGCGCCCCCGAGGTGGACAGGTCGCGGGGGGCGTGGTGGAGCAATAATCCCCTCCCCCCCTCTACAAAGATGCGACCTGCCGGTGGAATCCCCTCCTTTTATTTTATAATATTTCATTTTACTCTATATTATAAATTTTATCTTTATCTTTTATTCCCCTTTATTTTGCCCCCCTTCTTATGTTTGTTGTGTTTTGTCCATTGTATTTATTTACTTGTTATTATTTATTTATTTATTGACTTTTATTTTATCTATACACCTTTTCATTTACTGATTTTATCTTTTATTTTATCATATTTTTAAGTTTTATGCGGGTTGACCAGGGGGGTGGGACGGGGGGTGGGGGCAGACGCGAGCCGGAACTCGCCTCTGTCCCCTCCTTCTCGCGTGCGGAAAAAATGCAATGCAGCGTGTACGAGTATTTGCACATGTATAAAAATCGGATGGCGCGGTAACAAAAATTCTAAATTATACAGCGCAAGTTGCAGCAATGCATGCGCACAAGTTAAATTACCTGCATACAGCCGTTTCCTCAAACTGTGTGTTCATAACTGGCACTGGGAGGATCGCAGTGCCACCACTGCGAGGAGGCCCAGGACTCTGCGCGGCATACGCTGGAAGAATGTCCAGCGTGGTCGGCACCGCGCAGAGAACTAAGGGGCGTTATTGGGATGAACCTCCCGTTGCCGGTCGTAGTCGACCACATGATCGGCAGCGAGAGGTCAAGAGCAGCGATTGCCTCCTTCTGCGAGATTGTGATAACGCAGAAGGAGGCAGCGGAGAGGGAGAGGGAAGCCGACCCGCTCTCCGCCAGGAGGCTAGCATCGGCGGGGCAACCCCGACGAGGCCGACGACCCCCGTAAGGGGCCGCAGACGTAATAGCGGCGGTGGTACTACTTAGTACTTCCACCGCCGCCAAGGGGGGCTGGCCGTTAAGGCGCCCCCGAGGTGGACAGGTCGCGGGGGGCGAGGTGGAGCAATAATCCCCTCCCCCCCTCTCTACAAAGATGCGACCTGCCGGTCGACCTCCCTCCTTTTATTTTATAATATTTCATTTTACTCTATATTATAAATTTTATCTTTATCTTTTATTCCCCTTTATTTTGCCCCCCTTCTTATGTTTGTTGTGTTTTGTCCATTGTATTTATTTACTTATTATTATTTATTTATTTATTGACTTTTATTTTATCTATTTTATCTATACACCTTTTCATTTACTGATTTTATCTTTTATTTTATCATATTTTTAAGTTTTATGCGGGTTGACCAGGGGGTGGGACGGGGGGAGGGGACAGACGCGAGCCGGAACTCGCCTCTGTCCCCTCCTTGTCGCGTGCGGAAAAAAATACAATGCAGCGTGTACGAGTATATGCACATGTATAAAAATCGGATGGCGCGGTAACAAAAATTCTAAATTATACAGCACAGGTTGCAGCAATGCATGCGCATAAGTTAAATTACCTGCATACCTCCGTTTCCTCAAACTGTGTGTTCATAACTGGCATTGGGAGGATCGCAGTGCCACCACTGCGAGGAGGCCCAGGACTCTGCGCGGCATACGCTGGAAGAATGTCCAGCGTGGTCGGCACCGCGCAGAGACCTAAGGGGCGTTATTGGGATGGACCTCCCGTTGCCGGTCGTGGTCGACCACATGATCGGCAGCGAGAGGTCAAGAGCAGCGGTTGCCTCCTTCTGCTAGATTGTGATAACGCAGAAGGAGGCAGCGGAGAGGGAGAGGGAAGCCGACCCGCTCTCCGCCAGGAGGCTAGCATCGGCGGGGCAACCCCGACGAGGCCGACGGCCCCCGTAAGGGGCCGCAGACGTAATGGCGGCGGTGGCACTACTTAGTACTTCCACCGCCGCTAAGGGGGGCTGGCCGTTAAGGCGCCCCCCGAGGTGGACAGGTCGCGGGGGGCGAGGTGGCGCAATAATCCCCTCCCTCCCCTCTCTACAAAGATGCGACCTGCCGGTCCACCCCCCTCCTTTCATTTTATAATATTTCATTTTACTCTATATTATAAATTTTATCTTTATCTTTTATTCCCCTTTATTTTGCCCCCCCTTCTTATGTTTGTTGTGTTTTGTCCATTGTATTTATTTACTTATTATTATTTATTTGTTTATTGACTTTTATTTTATCTATTTTATCTATACACCTTTTCATTTACTGATTTTATCTTTTATTTTATCATATTTTTAAGTTTTATGCGGGTTGACCAGGGTGGTGGGACGGGGGGAGGGGACAGACGCGAGCCGGAACTCGCCTCTTTCCCCTCCATGTCGCGTGCGGAAAAAAATACAATGCAGCGTGTACGAGTATTTGCACATGTATAAAAATCGGATGGCGCGGTAACAAAAATTCTAAATTATACAGCACAGGTTGCAGCAATGCATGCGCATAAGTTAAATTACCTGCATACCTCCGTTTCCTCAAACTGTGTGTTCATAACTGGCACTAGGAGGATCGCAGTGCCACCACTGCGAGGAGGCCCAGGACTCTGCGCGGCATACGCTGGAAGAATGTCCAGCGTGGTCGGCACCGCGCAGAGACCTAAGGGGCGTTATTGGGATGGACCTCCCGTTGCCGGTCGTGGTCGACCACATGATCGGCAGCGAGAGGTCAAGAGCAGCGATTGCCTCCTTCTGCTAGATTGTGATAACGCAGAAGGAGGCAGCGGAGAGGGAGAGGGAAGCCGACCCGCTCTCCGCCAGGAGGCTAGCATCGGCGGGGCAACCCCGACGAGGCCGACGGCCCCCGTAAGGGGCCGCAGACGTAATGGCGGCGGTGGTACTACTTAGTACTTCCACCGCCGCCAAGGGGGGCTGGCCGTTAAGGCGCCCCCGAGGTGCACAGGTCGCGGGGGGCGAGGTGGAGCAATTATTCCCTTCCCCCCCCTCTACAAAGATGCGACCTGCCGGTCGACCACCCTCCTTTTATTTTATAATATTTCATTTTACTCTATATTATAAATTTTATCTTTATCTTTTATTCCCCTTTATTTTGCCCCCCTTCTTATGTTTGTTGTGTTTGTCCATTGTATTTATTGACTTTTATTTTATCTATTTTATCTATACACCTTTTCAATTATTGATTTTATTTTTTATTTTATCATATTTTTAAGTTTTATGCGGGTTGACCAGGGGGTGGGACGGGGGGAGGGGACAGACGCGAGCCGGAACTCGCCTCTGTCCCCTCCTTGTCGCGTGCGGAAAAAAATACAATGCAGCGTGTACGAGTATTTGCACGTGTATAAAATCGGATGGCGCGGTAACAAAAATTCTAAATTATACAGCACAGGTTGCAGCAATGCATGCGCATAAGTTAAATTACCTGCATACCTCCGTTTCCTCAAACTGTGTGTTCATAACTGGCATTGGGAGGATCGCAGTGCCACCACTGCGAGGAGGCCCAGGACTCTGCGCGGCATACGCTGGAAGAATGTCCAGCGTGGGTCGGCACCGCGCAGAGACCTAAGGGGCGTTATTGGGATGGACCTCCCGTTGCCGGTCGTGGTCGACCACATGATCGGCAGCGAGAGGTCAAGAGCAGCGATTGCCTCCTTCTGCTACATTGTGATAACGCAGATGGAGGCAGCGGAGAGGGAGAGGGAAGCCGACCCGCTCTCCGCCAGGAGGCTAGCATCGGCGGGGCAACCCCGACGAGGCCGACGACCCCCGTAAGGGGCCGCAGACGTAATGGCGGCGGTGGTACTACTTAGTACTTCCACCGCCGCCAAGGGGAGCTGGCCGTTAAGGCGCCCCCGAGGTGGACAGGCCGCGGGGGGCGAGGTGGAGCAATAATCCCGTCCCCCCCCCTCTACAAGATGCGAACTGCCGGTCGACCCCCCTCCTTTTATTTTATAATATTTCATTTTACTCTATATTATAAATTTTATCTTTATCTTTTATTCCCCTTTATTTTGCCACCCTTCTTATGTTTGTTGTGTTTTGTCCATTGTATTTATTTACTTATTATTATTTATTTATTTAATGACTTTTATTTAATCTATACACCTTTTCATTTACTGATTTTATCTTTTATTTTATCATATTTTTAAGTTTTATGCGGGTTGACCAGGGTGGTGGGACGGGGGGAGGGGAACAGACGCGAGCCGGAACTCGCCTCTGTCCCCTCCTTGTCGCGTGCGGAAAAAAATACAATGCAGCGTGTACGAGTATTTGCACATGTATAAAAATCGGATGGCGCGGTAACAAAAATTCTAAATTATACAGCACAAGTTGCAGCAATGCATGCGCATAAGTTAAATTACCTGCATACCGCCGTTTCCTCAAACTGTGTGTTCATAACTGGCACTAGGAGGATCGCAGTGCCACCACGGCGAGGAGGCCCAGGACTCTGCGCGGCATACGCTGGAAGAATGTCCAGCGTGGTCGGCACCGCGCAGAGACCTAAGGGGCGTTATTGGGATGGACCTCCTGTTGCCGGTCGTGGTCGACCACATGATCGGCAGCGAGAGGTCAAGAGCAGCGATTGCCTCCTTCTGCGAGATTGTGTTAACGCAGAAGGAGGCAGCGGAGAGGGAGAGGGAAGCCGACCCGCTCTCCGCCAGGAGGCTAGCATCGGCGGGGCAACCCCCACGAGGCCGACGGCCCTCGTAATGGGCCTCAGACGTAATGGCGGCGGTGGTACTACTTAGTACTTCCACCGCCGCCAAGGGGGGCTGGCCGTTATGGCGCCCCCGAGGTGGACAGGTCGCGGGGGGCGTGGTGGAGCAATAATCCCCTCCCCCCCTCTACAAAGATGCGACCTGCCGGTGGAACCCCCTCCTTTTATTTTATAATATTTCATTTTACTCTATATTATAAATTTTATCTTTATCTTTTATTCCCCTTTATTTTGCCCCCCTTCTTATGTTTATTGTGTTTTGTCCATTGTATTTATTTACTTATTATTATTTATTTATTTATTGACTTTTATTTTATCTATTTTATCTATACACCTTTTCAATTATTGATTTTATCTTGTATTTTATCATATTTTTAAGTTTTATGCGGGTTGACCAGGGGGGTGGGACGGGGGGAGGGGCAGACGCGAGCCGGAACTCGCCTCTGTCCCCTCCTTGTCGCGTGCGGAAAAAAATACAATGCAGCGTGTACGAGTATTTGCACATGTATAAAAATCGGATGGCGCGGTAACAAAAATTCTAAATTATACAGCACAAGTTGCAGCAATGCATGCGCATAAGTTAAATTACCTGCATACCTCCGTTTCCTCAAACTGTGTGTTCATAACTGGCATTGGGAGGATCGCAGTGCCACCACTGCGAGGAGGCCCAGGACTCTGCGCGGCATACGCTGGAAGAATGTCCAGCGTGGTCGGCACCGGGCAGAGACCTAAGGGGCGTTATTGGGATGGTCCTCCCGTTGCCGGTCGTAGTCGACCACATGATCGGCAGCGAGAGGTCAAGTGCAGCGATTGCCTCCTTCTGCTAGATTGTGATAACGCAGAAGGAGGCAGCGGAGAGGGAGAGGGAAGCCGACCCGCTCGCCGCCAGGAGGCTAGCATCGGCGGGGCAACACCGACGAGGCCGACGGCCCCCGTAAGGGGCCGCAGACGTAATGGCGGCGGTGGCACTACTTAGTACTTCCACCGCCGCCAAGGGGGGCTGGCCGTTAAGGCGCCCCCGAGGTGGACAGGTCGCGGGGGGCGAGGTGGCGCAATAATCCCCTCCCCCCCTCTCTACAAAGATGCGACCTGCCGGTCCACCCCCCTCCTTTCATTTTATAATATTTCATTTTACTCTATATTATAAATTTTACCTTTTTACCTTTTCAATTATTGATTTTATCTTGTATTTTATCATATTTTTAAGTTTTATGCGGGTTGACCAGGGGGGTGGGACGGGGGGAGGGGACAGACGCGAGCCGGAACTCGCCTCTGTCCCCTCCTTGTCGCGTGCGGAAAAAAATACAATGCAGCGTGTACGAGTATTTGCACATGTATAAAAATCGGATGGCGCGGTAACAAAAATTCTAAATTATACAGCACAGGTTGCAGCAATGCATGCGCATAAGTTAAATTACCTCCATACCTCCGTTTCCTCAAACTGTGTGTTCATAACTGGCACTAGGAGGATCGCAGTGCCACCACTGCGAGGAGGCACAGGACTCTGCGCGGCATACGCTGAAGAATGTCCAGCCTGGTCGGCACCGCGCAGAGACCTAAGGGGCGTTATTGGGATGGACCTCCCGTTGCCGGTCGTGGTCGACCACATGATCGGCAGCGAGAGGTCAAGAGCAGCGATTGCCTCCTTCTGCTAGATTGTGATAACGCAGAAGGAGGCAGCGGAGAGGGAGACGGAAGCCGACCCGCTCTCCGCCAGGAGGCTAGCATCGGCGGGGCAACCCCGACGAGGCCGACGGCCCCCGTAAGGGGCCGCAGACGTAATGGCGGCGGTGGCACTACTTAGTACTTCCACCGCCGCCAAGGGGGGCTGGCCGTTAAGGCGCCCCCGAGGTGGACAGGTCGCGGGGGGCGAGGTGGCGCAATAATCCCCTCCCTTCCCTCTCTACAAAGATGCGACCTGCCGGTCCACCCCCCTCCTTTCATTTTATAATATTTCATTTTACTCTATATTATAAATTTTATCTTTATCTTTTATTCCCCTTTATTTTGCCCCCCCTTCTTATGTTTGTTGTGTTTTGTCCATTGTATTTATTTACTTAATATTACTTATTTATTTATTGACTTTTATTTTATCTATTTTATCTATACACCTTTTCATTTACTGATTTTATCTTGTATTTTATCATATTTTTAAGTTTTATGCGGGTTGACCAGGGGGTGGGACGGGGGGAGGGGACAGACGCGAGCCGGAACTCGCCTCTGTCCCCTCCTTGTCGCGTGCGGAAAAAAATACAATGCAGCGTGTACGAGTATATGCACATGTATAAAAATCGGATGGCGCGGTAACAAAAATTCTAAATTATACAGCACAAGTTGCAGCAATGCATGCGCATAAGTTAAATTACCTGCATACCTCCGTTTCCTCAAACTGTGTGTTCATAACTGGCATTGGGAGGATCGCAGTGCCACCACTGCGAGGAGGCCCAGGACTCTGCGCGGCATACGCTGGAAGAATGTCCAGCGTGGTCGGCACCGCGCAGAGACCTAAGGGGCGTTATTGGGATGGACCTCCCGTTGCCGGTCGTGGTCGACCACATGATCGGCAGCGAGAGGTCAAGTGCAGCGATTGCCTCCTTCTGCTAGATTGTGATAACGCAGAAGGAGGCAGCGGAGAGGGAGAGGGAAGCCGACCCGCTCTCCGCCAGGAGGCTAGCATCGGCGGGGCAACCCCAACGAGGCCGACGGCCCCCGTAAGGGGCCGCAGACGTAATGGCGGCGGTGGTACTACTTAGTACTTCCACCGCCGCCAAGGGGGGCTGGCCGTTTAGGCGCCCCCGAGGTGGACAGGTCGCGGGTGGCGAGGTGGAGCAATAATCCCCTCCCCCCCCTCTACAAAGATGCGACCTGCCGGTCGACCACCCTCCTTTTATTTTATAATATTTCATTTTACTCTATATTATAAATTTTATCTTTATCTTTTATTCCCCTTTATTTTGCCTCCCTTCTTATTTTTGTTGTGTTTTGTCCATTGTATTTATTTACTTATTATTATTTATTTATTTATTGACTTTTATTTTATCTATTTTATCTATACACCTTTTCATTTACTGATTTTATCTTTTATTTTATCATATTTTTAAGTTTTATGCGGGTTGACCAGTGTGGTGGGACGGGGGGAGGGGACAGACGCGAGCCGGAACTCGCCTCTGTCCCCTCCTTGTCGCGTGCGGAAAAAAATACAATGCAGCGTGTACGAGTATTTGCACATGTATAAAAATCGGATGGCGCGGTAACAAAAATTCTAAATTATACAGCACAGGTTGCAGCAATGCATGCGCATAAGTTAAATTACCTCCATACCTCCGTTTCCTCAAACTGTGTGTTCATAACTGGCACTAGGAGGATCGCAGTGCCACCACTGCGAGGAGGCACAGGACTCTGCGCGGCATACGCTGGAAGAATGTCCAGCCTGGTCGGCACCGCGCAGAGACCTAAGGGGCGTTATTGGGATGGATCTCCCGTTGCCGGTCGTGGTCGACCACATGATCGGCAGCGAGAGGTCAAGAGCAGCGATTGCCTCCTTCTGCTAGATTGTGATAACGCAGAAGGAGGCAGCGGAGAGGGAGACGGAAGCCGACCCGCTCTCCGCCAGGAGGCTAGCATCGGCGGGGCAACCCCGACGAGGCCGACGGCCCCCGTAAGGGGCCGCAGACGTAATGGCGGAGGTGGCACTACTTAGTACTTCCACCGCCGCCAAGGGGGGCTGGCCGTTAAGGCGCCCCCGAGGTGGACAGGTCGCGGGGGGCGAGGTGGCGCAATAATCCCCTCCCTTCCCTCTCTACAAAGATGCGACCTGCCGGTCCACCCCCCTCCTTTCATTTTATAATATTTCATTTTACTCTATATTATAAATTTTATCTTTATCTTTTATTCCCCTTTATTTTGCCCCCCCTTCTTATGTTTGTTGTGTTTTGTCCATTGTATTTATTTACTTATTATTACTTATTTATTTATTGACTTTTATTTTATCTATTTTATCTATACACCTTTTCATTTACTGATTTTATCTTTTATTTTATCATATTTTTAAGTTTTATGCGGGTTGACCAGGGTGGTGGGACGGGGGGAGGGGACAGACGCGAGCCGGAACTCGCCTCTGTCCCCTCCTTGTCGCGTGCGGAAAAAAATACAATGCAGCGTGTACGAGTATTTGCACATGTATAAAAATCGGATGGCGCGGTAACAAAAATTCTAAATTATACAGCACAAGTTGCAGCAATGCATGCGCATAAGTTAAATTACCTGCATACCTCCGTTTCCTCAAACTGTGTGTTCATAACTGGCATTGGGAGGATCGCAGTGCCACCACTGCGAGGAGGCCCAGGACTCTGCGCGGCATACGCTGGAAGAATGTCCAGCGTGGTCGGCACCGCGCAGAGACCTAAGGGGCGTTATTGGGATGGACCTCCCGTTGCCGGTCGTGGTCGACCACATGATCGGCAGCGAGAGGTCAAGTGCAGCGATTGCCTCCTTCTGCTAGATTGTGATAACGCAGAAGGAGGCAGCGGAGAGGGAGAGGGAAGCCGACCCGCTCTCCGCCAGGAGGCTAGCATCGGCGGGGCAACCCCAACGAGGCCGACGGCCCCCGTAAGGGGCCGCAGACGTAATGGCGGCGCTGGTACTACTTAGTACTTCCACCGCCGCCAAGGGGGGCTGGCCGTTTAGGCGCCCCCGAGGTGGACAGGTCGCGGGAGGCGAGGTGGAGCAATAATCCCCTCCCCCCCCCTCTACAAAGATGCGACCTGCCGGTCGACCACCCTCCTTTTATTTTATAATATTTCATTTTACTCTATATTATAAATTTTATCTTTATCTTTTATTCCCCTTTATTTTGCCCCCCTTCTTATGTTTGTTGTGTTTTGTCCATTGTATTTATTTACTTCTTATTATTTATTTATTTATTGACTTTTATTTTATCTATTTTATCTATACACCTTTTCATTTACTGATTTTATCTTTTATTTTATCATATTTTTAAGTTTTATGCGGGTTGACCAGGGTGGTGGGACGGGGGGAGGGGACAGACGCGAGCCGGAACTCGCCTCTGTCCCCTCCTTGTCGCGTGCGGAAAAAAATACAATGCAGCGTGTACGAGTATTTGCACATGTATAAAAATCGGATGGCGCGGTAACAAAAATTCTAAATTATACAGCACAGGTTGCAGCAATGCATGCGCATAAGTTAAATTACCTGCATACCTCCGTTTCCTCAAACTGTGTGTTCATAACTGGCACTAGGAGGATCGCAGTGCCACCACTGCGAGGAGGCCCAGGACTCTGCGCGGCATACGCTGGAAGAATGTCCAGCCTGGTCGGCACCGCGCAGAGACCTAAGGGGCGTTATTGGGATGGATCTCCCGTTGCCGGTCGTGGTCGACCACATGATCGGCAGCGAGAGGTCAAGAGCAGCGGTTGCCTCCTTCTGCGAGATTGTGTTAACGCAGAAGGAGGCAGCGGAGAGGGAGAGGGAAGCCGACCCGCTCTCCGCCAGGAGGCTAGCATCGGCGGGGCAACCCCCACGAGGCCGACGGCCCTCGTAATGGGCCTCAGACGTAATGGCGGCGGTGGTACTACTTAGTACTTCCACCGCCGCCAAGGGGGGCTGGCCGTTATGGCGCCCCCGAGGTGGACAGGTCGCGGGGGGCGTGGTGGAGCAATAATCCCCTCCCCCCCTCTACAAAGATGCGACCTGCCGGTCGAACCCCCTCCTTTTATTTTATAATATTTCATTTTACTCTATATTATAAATTTTATCTTTATCTTTTATTCCCCTTTATTTTGGCCCCCCTTCTTATGTTTGTTGTGTTTTGTCCATTGTATTTATTTACTTGTTATTATTTATTTATTTATTGACTTTTATTTTATCTATACACCTTTTCATTTACTGATTTTATCTTGTATTTTATCATATTTTTAAGTTTTATGCGGGTTGACCAGGGTGGTGGGACGGGGGGAGGGGACAGACGCGAGCCGGAACTCGCCTCTGTCCCCTCCTTGTCGCGTGCGGAAAAAAATACAATGCAGCGTGTACGAGTATTTGCACATGTATAAAAATCGGATGGCGCGGTAACAAAAATTCTAAATTATACAGCACAGGTTGCAGCAATGCATGCGCATAAGTTAAATTACCTCCATACCTCCGTTTCCTCAAACTGTGTGTTCATAACTGGCACTAGGAGGATCGCAGTGCCACCACTGCGAGGAGGCACAGGACTCTGCGCGGCATACGCTGAAAGAATGTCCAGCCTGGTCGGCACCGCGCAGAGACCTAAGGGGCGTTATTGGGATGGACCTCCCGTTGCCGGTCGTGGTCGACCACATGATCGGCAGCGAGAGGTCAAGTGCAGCGATTGCCTCCTTCTGCTACATTGTGATAACGCAGAAGGAGGCAGCGGAGAGGGAGAGGGAAGCCGACCCGCTCGCCGCCAGGAGGCTAGCATCGGCGGGGCAACCCCGACGAGGCCGACGGCCCCCGTAAGGGGCCGCAGACGTAATGGCGGCGGTGGCACTACTTAGTACTTCCACCGCCGCCAAGGGGGGCTGGCCGTTAAGGCGCCCCGAGGTGGACAGGTCGCGGGGGGCGAGGTGGCGCAATAATCCCCTCCCCCCCTCTCTACAAAGATGCGACATGCCGGTCCACCCCCCTCCTTTCATTTTATAATATTTCATTTTACTCTATATTATAAATTTTATCTTTGTCTTTTATTCCCCTTTATTTTGCCCCCCTTCTTATGTTTATTGTGTTTTGTCCATTGTATTTATTTACTTATTATTATTTATTTATTTATTGACTTTTATTTTATCTATTTTATCTATACACCTTTTCAATTATTGATTTTATCTTGTATTTTATCATATTTTTAAGTTTTATGCGGGTTGACCAGGGGGTGGGACGGGGGGAGGGGACAGACGCGAGCCGGAACTCGCCTCTGTCCCCTCCTTGTCGCGTGCGGAAAAAAATACAATGCAGCGTGTACGAGTATATGCACATGTATAAAAATCGGATGGCGCGGTAACAAAAATTCTAAATTATACAGCACAAGTTGCAGCAATGCATGCGCATAAGTTAAATTACCTGCATACCTCCGTTTCCTCAAACTGTGTGTTCATAACTGGCATTGGGAGGATCGCAGTGCCACCACTGCGAGGAGGCCCAGGACTCTGCGCGGCATACGCTGGAAGAATGTCCAGCGTGGTCGGCACCGCGCAGAGACCTAAGGGGCGTTATTGGGATGGACCTCCCGTTGCCGGTCGTGGTCGACCACATGATCGGCAGCGAGAGGTCAAGTGCAGCGATTGCCTCCTTCTGCTAGATTGTGATAACGCAGAAGGAGGCAGCGGAGAGGGAGAGGGAAGCCGACCCGCTCTCCGCCAGGAGGCTAGCATCGGCGGGGCAACCCCAACGAGGCCGACGGCCCCCGTAAGGGGCCGCAGACGTAATGGCGGCGGTGGTACTACTTAGTACTTCCACCGCCGCCAAGGGGGGCTGGCCGTTTAGGCGCCCCCGAGGTGGACAGGTCGCGGGTGGCGAGGTGGAGCAATAATCCCCTCCCCCCCCTCTACAAAGATGCGACCTGCCGGTCGACCACCCTCCTTTTATTTTATAATATTTCATTTTACTCTATATTATAAATTTTATCTTTATCTTTTATTCCCCTTTATTTTGCCTCCCTTCTTATTTTTGTTGTGTTTTGTCCATTGTATTTATTTACTTATTATTATTTATTTATTTATTGACTTTTATTTTATCTATTTTATCTATACACCTTTTCATTTACTGATTTTATCTTTTATTTTATCATATTTTTAAGTTTTATGCGGGTTGACCAGTGTGGTGGGACGGGGGGAGGGGACAGACGCGAGCCGGAACTCGCCTCTGTCCCCTCCTTGTCGCGTGCGGAAAAAAATACAATGCAGCGTGTACGAGTATTTGCACATGTATAAAAATCGGATGGCGCGGTAACAAAAATTCTAAATTATACAGCACAGGTTGCAGCAATGCATGCGCATAAGTTAAATTACCTCCATACCTCCGTTTCCTCAAACTGTGTGTTCATAACTGGCACTAGGAGGATCGCAGTGCCACCACTGCGAGGAGGCACAGGACTCTGCGCGGCATACGCTGGAAGAATGTCCAGCCTGGTCGGCACCGCGCAGAGACCTAAGGGGCGTTATTGGGATGGATCTCCCGTTGCCGGTCGTGGTCGACCACATGATCGGCAGCGAGAGGTCAAGAGCAGCGATTGCCTCCTTCTGCTAGATTGTGATAACGCAGAAGGAGGCAGCGGAGAGGGAGACGGAAGCCGACCCGCTCTCCGCCAGGAGGCTAGCATCGGCGGGGCAACCCCGACGAGGCCGACGGCCCCCGTAAGGGGCCGCAGACGTAATGGCGGAGGTGGCACTACTTAGTACTTCCACCGCCGCCAAGGGGGGCTGGCCGTTAAGGCGCCCCCGAGGTGGACAGGTCGCGGGGGGCGAGGTGGCGCAATAATCCCCTCCCTTCCCTCTCTACAAAGATGCGACCTGCCGGTCCACCCCCCTCCTTTCATTTTATAATATTTCATTTTACTCTATATTATAAATTTTATCTTTATCTTTTATTCCCCTTTATTTTGCCCCCCCTTCTTATGTTTGTTGTGTTTTGTCCATTGTATTTATTTACTTATTATTACTTATTTATTTATTGACTTTTATTTTATCTATTTTATCTATACACCTTTTCATTTACTGATTTTATCTTTTATTTTATCATATTTTTAAGTTTTATGCGGGTTGACCAGGGTGGTGGGACGGGGGGAGGGGACAGACGCGAGCCGGAACTCGCCTCTGTCCCCTCCTTGTCGCGTGCGGAAAAAAATACAATGCAGCGTGTACGAGTATTTGCACATGTATAAAAATCGGATGGCGCGGTAACAAAAATTCTAAATTATACAGCACAAGTTGCAGCAATGCATGCGCATAAGTTAAATTACCTGCATACCTCCGTTTCCTCAAACTGTGTGTTCATAACTGGCATTGGGAGGATCGCAGTGCCACCACTGCGAGGAGGCCCAGGACTCTGCGCGGCATACGCTGGAAGAATGTCCAGCGTGGTCGGCACCGCGCAGAGACCTAAGGGGCGTTATTGGGATGGACCTCCCGTTGCCGGTCGTGGTCGACCACATGATCGGCAGCGAGAGGTCAAGTGCAGCGATTGCCTCCTTCTGCTAGATTGTGATAACGCAGAAGGAGGCAGCGGAGAGGGAGAGGGAAGCCGACCCGCTCTCCGCCAGGAGGCTAGCATCGGCGGGGCAACCCCAACGAGGCCGACGGCCCCCGTAAGGGGCCGCAGACGTAATGGCGGCGCTGGTACTACTTAGTACTTCCACCGCCGCCAAGGGGGGCTGGCCGTTTAGGCGCCCCCGAGGTGGACAGGTCGCGGGAGGCGAGGTGGAGCAATAATCCCCTCCCCCCCCCTCTACAAAGATGCGACCTGCCGGTCGACCACCCTCCTTTTATTTTATAATATTTCATTTTACTCTATATTATAAATTTTATCTTTATCTTTTATTCCCCTTTATTTTGCCCCCCTTCTTATGTTTGTTGTGTTTTGTCCATTGTATTTATTTACTTCTTATTATTTATTTATTTATTGACTTTTATTTTATCTATTTTATCTATACACCTTTTCATTTACTGATTTTATCTTTTATTTTATCATATTTTTAAGTTTTATGCGGGTTGACCAGGGTGGTGGGACGGGGGGAGGGGACAGACGCGAGCCGGAACTCGCCTCTGTCCCCTCCTTGTCGCGTGCGGAAAAAAATACAATGCAGCGTGTACGAGTATTTGCACATGTATAAAAATCGGATGGCGCGGTAACAAAAATTCTAAATTATACAGCACAGGTTGCAGCAATGCATGCGCATAAGTTAAATTACCTGCATACCTCCGTTTCCTCAAACTGTGTGTTCATAACTGGCACTAGGAGGATCGCAGTGCCACCACTGCGAGGAGGCCCAGGACTCTGCGCGGCATACGCTGGAAGAATGTCCAGCCTGGTCGGCACCGCGCAGAGACCTAAGGGGCGTTATTGGGATGGATCTCCCGTTGCCGGTCGTGGTCGACCACATGATCGGCAGCGAGAGGTCAAGAGCAGCGGTTGCCTCCTTCTGCGAGATTGTGTTAACGCAGAAGGAGGCAGCGGAGAGGGAGAGGGAAGCCGACCCGCTCTCCGCCAGGAGGCTAGCATCGGCGGGGCAACCCCCACGAGGCCGACGGCCCTCGTAATGGGCCTCAGACGTAATGGCGGCGGTGGTACTACTTAGTACTTCCACCGCCGCCAAGGGGGGCTGGCCGTTATGGCGCCCCCGAGGTGGACAGGTCGCGGGGGGCGTGGTGGAGCAATAATCCCCTCCCCCCCTCTACAAAGATGCGACCTGCCGGTCGAACCCCCTCCTTTTATTTTATAATATTTCATTTTACTCTATATTATAAATTTTATCTTTATCTTTTATTCCCCTTTATTTTGGCCCCCCTTCTTATGTTTGTTGTGTTTTGTCCATTGTATTTATTTACTTGTTATTATTTATTTATTTATTGACTTTTATTTTATCTATACACCTTTTCATTTACTGATTTTATCTTGTATTTTATCATATTTTTAAGTTTTATGCGGGTTGACCAGGGTGGTGGGACGGGGGGAGGGGACAGACGCGAGCCGGAACTCGCCTCTGTCCCCTCCTTGTCGCGTGCGGAAAAAAATACAATGCAGCGTGTACGAGTATTTGCACATGTATAAAAATCGGATGGCGCGGTAACAAAAATTCTAAATTATACAGCACAGGTTGCAGCAATGCATGCGCATAAGTTAAATTACCTCCATACCTCCGTTTCCTCAAACTGTGTGTTCATAACTGGCACTAGGAGGATCGCAGTGCCACCACTGCGAGGAGGCACAGGACTCTGCGCGGCATACGCTGAAAGAATGTCCAGCCTGGTCGGCACCGCGCAGAGACCTAAGGGGCGTTATTGGGATGGACCTCCCGTTGCCGGTCGTGGTCGACCACATGATCGGCAGCGAGAGGTCAAGTGCAGCGATTGCCTCCTTCTGCTACATTGTGATAACGCAGAAGGAGGCAGCGGAGAGGGAGAGGGAAGCCGACCCGCTCGCCGCCAGGAGGCTAGCATCGGCGGGGCAACCCCGACGAGGCCGACGGCCCCCGTAAGGGGCCGCAGACGTAATGGCGGCGGTGGCACTACTTAGTACTTCCACCGCCGCCAAGGGGGGCTGGCCGTTAAGGCGCCCCGAGGTGGACAGGTCGCGGGGGGCGAGGTGGCGCAATAATCCCCTCCCCCCCTCTCTACAAAGATGCGACATGCCGGTCCACCCCCCTCCTTTCATTTTATAATATTTCATTTTACTCTATATTATAAATTTTATCTTTGTCTTTTATTCCCCTTTATTTTGCCCCCCTTCTTATGTTTATTGTGTTTTGTCCATTGTATTTATTTACTTATTATTATTTATTTATTTATTGACTTTTATTTTATCTATTTTATCTATACACCTTTTCAATTATTGATTTTATCTTGTATTTTATCATATTTTTAAGTTTTATGCGGGTTGACCAGGGGGTGGGACGGGGGGAGGGGACAGACGCGAGCCGGAACTCGCCTCTGTCCCCTCCTTGTCGCGTGCGGAAAAAAATACAATGCAGCGTGTACGAGTATATGCACATGTATAAAAATCGGATGGCGCGGTAACAAAAATTCTAAATTATACAGCACAAGTTGCAGCAATGCATGCGCATAAGTTAAATTACCTGCATACCTCCGTTTCCTCAAACTGTGTGTTCATAACTGGCATTGGGAGGATCGCAGTGCCACCACTGCGAGGAGGCCCAGGACTCTGCGCGGCATACGCTGGAAGAATGTCCAGCGTGGTCGGCACCGCGCAGAGACCTAAGGGGCGTTATTGGGATGGACCTCCCGTTGCCGGTCGTGGTCGACCACATGATCGGCAGCGAGAGGTCAAGTGCAGCGATTGCCTCCTTCTGCTAGATTGTGATAACGCAGAAGGAGGCAGCGGAGAGGGAGAGGGAAGCCGACCCGCTCTCCGCCAGGAGGCTAGCATCGGCGGGGCAACCCCAACGAGGCCGACGGCCCCCGTAAGGGGCCGCAGACGTAATGGCGGCGGTGGTACTACTTAGTACTTCCACCGCCGCCAAGGCGGGCTGGCCGTTAAGGCGCCCCCGAGGTGGACAGGTCGCGGGGGGCGAGGTGGAGCAATAATCCCCTCCCCCCCCCTCTACAAAGATGCGACCTGCCGGTCGACCACCCTCCTTTTATTTTATAATATTTCATTTTACTCTATATTATAAATTTTATCTTTATCTTTTATTCCCCTTTATTTTGCCTCCCTTCTTATTTTTGTTGTGTTTTGTCCATTGTATTCATTTACTTATTATTATTTATTTATTTATTGACTTTTATTTTATCTATTTTATCTATACACCTTTTCATTTACTGATTTTATCTTTTATTTTATCATATTTTTAAGTTTTATGCGGGTTGACCAGGGTGGTGGGACGGGGGGAGGGGACAGACGCGAGCCGGAACTCGCCTCTGTCCCCTCCTTGTCGCGTGCGGAAAAAAATACAATGCTGCGTGTACGAGTATTTGCACATGTATAAAAATCGGATGGCGCGGTAACAAAAATTCTAAATTATACAGCACAAGTTGCAGCAATGCATGCGCATAAGTTAAATTACCTGCATACCTCCGTTTCCTCAAACTGTGTGTTCATAACTGGCATTGGGAGGATCGCAGTGCCACCACTGCGAGGAGGCCCAGGACTCTGCGCGGCATACGCTGGAAGAATGTCCAGCGTGGTCGGCACCGCGCAGAGACCTAAGGGGCGTTATTGGGATGGACCTCCCATTGCCGGTCGTGGTCGACCACATGATCGGCAGCGAGAGGTCAAGAGCAGCGATTGCCTCCTTCTGTGAGATTGTGATAACGCAGAAGGAGGCAGCGGAGAGGGAGAGGGAAGCCGACCCGCTCTCCGCCAGGAGGCTAGCATCGGCGGGGCAACCCCGACGAGGCCGACGGCCCCCGTAAGGGGCCGCAGACGTAATGGCGGCGGTGGTACTACTTAGTACTTCCACCGCCGCCAAGGGGGGCTGGCCGTTAAGGCGCCCCCGAGGTGGACAGGTCGCGGGGGGCGAGGTGGAGCAATAATCCCCTCCCCCCCTCTACAAAGATGCGACCTGCCGGTCGACCACCCTCCTTTTATTTTATAATATTTCATTTTACTCTATATTATAAATTTTATCTTTATCTTTTATTCCCCTATATTTTGCCCCCCTTCTTATGTTTGTTGTGTTTTGTCCATTGTATTTATTTACTTATTATTATTTATTTATTTAATGACTTTTATTTTATCTATACACCTTTTCATTTACTGATTTTATCTTTTATTTTATCATATTTTTAAGTTTTATGCGGGTTGACAGGGGGGCGGGACGGGGGGAGGGGACAGACGCGAGCCGGAACTCGCCTCTGTCCCTTCCTTGTCGCGTGCGGAAAAAAATACAATGCAGCGTGTACGAGTATTTGCACATGTATAAAAATCGGATGGCGCAGTAACAAAAATTCTAAATTATACAGCACAAGTTGCAGCAATGCATGCGCATAAGTTAAATTACCTGCATACCTCCGTTTCCTCAAACTGTGTGTTCATAACTGGCATTGGGAGGATCGCAGTGCCACCACTGCGAGGAGGCCCAGGACTCTGCGCGGCATACGCTGGAAGAATGTCCAGCGTGGTCGGCACCGCGCAGAGACCTAAGGGGCGTTATTGGGATGGACCTCCCGTTGCCGGTCGTGGTCGACCACATGATCGGCAGCGAGAGGTCAAGAGCAGCGATTGCCTCCTTCTGTGAGATTGTGATAACGCAGAAGGAGGCAGCGGAGATGGAGAGGGAAGCCGACCCGCTCTCCGCCAGGAGGCTAGCATCGGCGGGGCAACCCCGACGAGGCCGACGGCCCCCGTAAGGGGCCGCAGACGTAATGGCGGCGGTGGTACTACTTAGTACTTCCACCGCCGCCAAGGGGGGCTGGCCGTTAAGGCGCCCCCGAGGTGGACAGGTCGCGGGGGGCGAGGTGGAGCAATAATCCCCTCCCCCCCCTCTACAAAGATGCGACCTGCCGGTCGACCACCCTCCTTTTATTTTATAATATTTCATTTTACTCTATATTATAAATTTTATCTTTATCTTTTATTCCCCTATATTTTGCCCCCCTTCTTATGTTTGTTGTGTTTTGTCCATTGTATTTATTTACTTATTATTATTTATTTATTTAATGACTTTTATTGTATCTATACACCTTTTCATTTACTGATTTTATCTTTTATTTTATCATATTTTTAAGTTTTATGCGGGTTGACAGGGGGGCGGGACGGAGGGAGGGGACAGACGCGAGCCGGAATTCGCCTCTGTCCCCTCCTTGTCGCGTGCGGAAAAAAATACAATGCAGCGTGTACGAGTATTTGCACATGTATAAAAATCGGATGGCGCAGTAACAAAAATTCTAAATTATACAGCACAAGTTGCAGCAATGCATGCGCATAAGTTAAATTACCTGCATACCTCCGTTTCCTCAAACTGTGTGTTCATAACTGGCATTGGGAGGATCGCAGTGCCACCACTGCGAGGAGGCCCAGGACTCTGCGCGGCATACGCTGGAAGAATGTCCAGCCTGGTCGGCACCGCGTAGAGACCTAAGGGGAGTTATTGGGATGGACCTCCCGTTGCCGGTCGTGGTCGACCACATGATCGGCAGCGAGAGGTCAAGAGCAGCGATTGCCTCCTTCTGTGAGATTGTGATAACGCAGAAGGAGGCAGCGGAGAGGGAGAGGGAAGCCGACCCGCTCTCCGCCAGGAGGCTAGCATCGGCGGGGCAACCCCGACGAGGCCGACGGCCCCCGTAAGGGGCCGCAGACGTAATGGCGGCGGTGGTACTACTTAGTACTTCCACCGCCGCCAAGGGGGGCTGGCCGTTAAGGCGCCCCCGAGGTGGACAGGTCGCGGGGGGCGAGGTGGAGCAATAATCCCCTCCCCCCCTCTACAAAGATGCGACCTGCCGGTCGACCACCCTCCTTTTATTTTATAATATTTCATTTTACTCTATATTATAAATTTTATCTTTATCTTTTATTCCCCTATATTTTGCCCCCCTTCATATGTTTGTTGTGTTTTGTCCATTGTATTTATTTACTTATTATTATTTATTTATTTAATGACTTTTATTTTATCTATACACCTTTTCATTTACTGATTTTATCTTTTATTTTATCATATTTTTAAGTTTTATGCGGGTTGACAGGGGGGCGGGACGGAGGGAGGGGACAGACGCGAGCCGGAATTCGCCTCTGTCCCCTCCTTGTCGCGTGCGGAAAAAAATACAATGCAGCGTGTACGAGTATTTGCACATGTATAAAAATCGGATGGCGCAGTAACAAAAATTCTAAATTATACAGCACAAGTTGCAGCAATGCATGCGCATAAGTTAAATTACCTGCATACCTCCGTTTCCTCAAACTGTGTGTTCATAACTGGCATTGGGAGGATCGCAGTGCCACCACTGCGAGGAGGCCCAGGACTCTGCGCGGCATACGCTGGAAGAATGTCCAGCGTGGTCGGCACCGCGCAGAGACCTAAGGGGCGTTATTGGGATGGACCTCCCGTTGCCGGTCGTGGTCGACCACATGATCGGCAGCGAGAGGTCAAGAGCAGCGATTGCCTCCTTCTGTGAGATTGTGATAACGCAGAAGGAGGCAGCGGAGAGGGAGAGGGAAGCCGACCCGCTCTCCGCCAGGAGGCTAGCATCGGCGGGGCAACCCCGACGAGGCCGACGGCCCCCGTGAGGGGCCGCAGACGTAATGGCGGCGGTGGTACTACTTAGTACTTCCACCGCCGCCAAGGGGGGCTGGCCATTAAGGCGCCCCCGAGGTGGACAGGTCGCGGGGGGCGAGGTGGTGCAATAATCCCCTCCCCCCCCTCTACAAAGATGCGACCTGCCGGTCGACCACCCTCCTTTTATTTTATAATATTTCATTTTACTCTATATTATAAATTTTATCTTTATCTTTTATTCCCCTATATTTTGCCCCCCTTCTTATTTTTGTTGTGATTTGTCCATTGTATTTATTTACTTATTATTATTTATTTATTTAATGACTTTTATTGTATCTATACACCTTTTCATTTACTGATTTTATCTTTTATTTTATCATATTTTTAAGTTTTATGCGGGTTGACAGGGGGGCGGGACGGAGGGAGGGGACAGACGCGAGCCGGAATTCGCCTCTGTCCCCTCCTTGTCGCGTGCGGAAAAAAATACAATGCAGCGTGTACGAGTATTTGCACATGTATAAAAATCGGATGGCGCAGTAACAAAAATTCTAAATTATACAGCACAAGTTGCAGCAATGCATGCGCATAAGTTAAATTACCTGCATACCTCCGTTTCCTCAAACTGTGTGTTCATAACTGGCATTGGGAGGATCGCAGTGCCACCACTGCGAGGAGGCCCAGGACTCTGCGCGGCATACGCTGGAAGAATGTCCAGCGTGGTCGCCACCGCGCAGAGACCTAAGGGGCGTTATTGGGATGGACCTCCCGTTGCCGGTCGTGGTCGACCACATGATCGGCAGCGAGAGGTCAAGAGCAGCGATTGCCTCCTTCTGTGAGATTGTGATAACGCAGAAGGAGGCAGCGGAGAGGGAGAGGGAAGCCGACCCGCTCTCCGCCAGGAGGCTAGCATCGGCGGGGCAACCCCGACGAGGCCGACGGCCCCCGTAAGGGGCCGCAGACGTAATGGCGGCGGTGGTACTACTTAGTACTTCCACCGCCGCCAAGGGGGGCTGGCCGTTAAGGCGCCCCCGAGGTGGACAGGTCGCGGGGGGCGAGGTGGAGCAATAATCCCCTCCCCCCCTCTACAAAGATGCGACCTGCCGGTCGACCACCCTCCTTTTATTTTATAATATTTCATTTTACTCTATATTATAAATTTTATCTTTATCTTTTATTCCCCTATATTTTGCCCCCCTTCTTATGTTTGTTGTGTTTTGTCCATTGTATTTATTTACTTATTATTATTTATTTATTTAATGACTTTTATTTTATCTATACACCTTTTCATTTACTGATTTTATCTTTTATTTTATCATATTTTTAAGTTTTATGCGGGTTGACAGGGGGGCGGGACGGAGGGAGGGGACAGACGCGAGCCGGAATTCGCCTCTGTCCCCTCCTTGTCGCGTGCGGAAAAAAATACAATGCAGCGTGTACGAGTATTTGCACATGTATAAAAATCGGATGGCGCAGTAACAAAAATTCTAAATTATACAGCACAAGTTGCAGCAATGCATGCGCATAAGTTAAATTACCTGCATACCTCCGTTTCCTCAAACTGTGTGTTCATAACTGGCATTGGGAGGATCGCAGTGCCACCACTGCGAGGAGGCCCAGGACTCTGCGCGGCATACGCTGGAAGAATGTCCAGCGTGGTCGGCACCGCGCAGAGACCTAAGGGGCGTTATTGGGATGGACCTCCCGTTGCCGGTCGTGGTCGACCACATGATCGGCAGCGAGAGGTCAAGAGCAGCGATTGCCTCCTTCTGTGAGATTGTGATAACGCAGAAGGAGGCAGCGGAGAGGGAGAGGGAAGCCGACCCGCTCTCCGCCAGGAGGCTAGCATCGGCGGGGCAACCCCGACGAGGCCGACGGCCCCCGTAAGGGGCCGCAGACGTAATGGCGGCGGTGGTACTACTTAGTACTTCCACCGCCGCCAAGGGGGGCTGGCCGTTAAGGCGCCCCCGAGGTGGACAGGTCGCGGGGGGCGAGGTGGAGCAATAATCCCCTCCCCCCCTCTACAAAGATGCGACCTGCCGGTCGACCACCCTCCTTTTATTTTATAATATTTCATTTTACTCTATATTATAAATTTTATCTTTATCTTTTATTCCCCTATATTTTGCCCCCCTTCTTATGTTTGTTGTGTTTTGTCCATTGTATTTATTTACTTATTATTATTTATTTATTTAATGACTTTTATTTTATCTATACACCTTTTCATTTACTGATTTTATCTTTTATTTTATCATATTTTTAAGTTTTATGCGGGTTGACAGGGGGGCGGGACGGGGGGAGGGGACAGACGCGAGCCGGAACTCGCCTCTGTCCCTTCCTTGTCGCGTGCGGAAAAAAATACAATGCAGCGTGTACGAGTATTTGCACATGTATAAAAATCGGATGGCGCAGTAACAAAAATTCTAAATTATACAGCACAAGTTGCAGCAATGCATGCGCATAAGTTAAATTACCTGCATACCTCCGTTTCCTCAAACTGTGTGTTCATAACTGGCATTGGGAGGATCGCAGTGCCACCACTGCGAGGCGGCCCAGGACTCTGCGCGGCATACGCTGGAAGAATGTCCAGCGTGGTCGGCACCGCGCAGAGACCTAAGGGGCGTTATTGGGATGGACCTCCCGTTGCCGGTCGTGGTCGACCACATGATCGGCAGCGAGAGGTCAAGAGCAGCGATTGCCTCCTTCTGTGAGATTGTGATAACGCAGAAGGAGGCAGCGGAGAGGGAGAGGGAAGCCGACCCGCTCTCCGCCAGGAGGCTAGCATCGGCGGGGCAACCCCGACGAGGCCGACGGCCCCCGTAAGGGGCCGCAGACGTAATGGCGGCGGTGGTACTACTTAGTACTTCCACCGCCGCCAAGGGGGGCTGGCCGTTAAGGCGCCCCCGAGGTGGACAGGTCGCGGGGGGCGAGGTGGAGCAATAATCCCCTCCCCCCCTCTACAAAGATGCGACCTGCCGGTCGACCACCCTCCTTTTATTTTATAATATTTCATTTTACTCTATATTATAAATTTTATCTTTATCTTTTATTCCCCTACATTTTGCCCCCCTTCTTATGTTTGTTGTGTTTTGTCCATTGTATTTATTTACTTATTATTATTTATTTATTTAATGACTTTTATTTTATCTATACACCTTTTCATTTACTGATTTTATCTTTTATTTTATCATATTTTTAAGTTTTATGCGGGTTGACAGGGGGGCGGGACGGAGGGAGGGGACAGACGCGAGCCGGAATTCGCCTCTGTCCCCTCCTTGTCGCGTGCGGAAAAAAATACAATGCAGCGTGTACGAGTATTTGCACATGTATAAAAATCGGATGGCGCAGTAACAAAAATTCTAAATTATACAGCACAAGTTGCAGCAATGCATGCGCATAAGTTAAATTACCTGCATACCTCCGTTTCCTCAAACTGTGTGTTCATAACTGGCATTGGGAGGATCGCAGTGCCACCACTGCGAGGAGGCCCAGGACTCTGCGCGGCATACGCTGGAAGAATGTCCAGCCTGGTCGGCACCGCGTAGAGACCTAAGGGGAGTTATTGGGATGGACCTCCCGTTGCCGGTCGTGGTCGACCACATGATCGGCAGCGAGAGGTCAAGAGCAGCGATTGCCTCCTTCTGTGAGATTGTGATAACGCAGAAGGAGGCAGCGGAGAGGGAGAGGGAAGCCGACCCGCTCTCCGCCAGGAGGCTAGCATCGGCGGGGCAACCCCGACGAGGCCGACGGCCCCCGTAAGGGGCCGCAGACGTAATGGCGGCGGTGGTACTACTTAGTACTTCCACCGCCGCCAAGGGGGGCTGGCCGTTAAGGCGCCCCCGAGGTGGACAGGTCGCGGGGGGCGAGGTGGAGCAATAATCCCCTCCCCCCCTCTACAAAGATGCGACCTGCCGGTCGACCACCCTCCTTTTATTTTATAATATTTCATTTTACTCTATATTATAAATTTTATCTTTATCTTTTATTCCCCTACATTTTGCCCCCCTTCTTATGTTTGTTGTGTTTTGTCCATTGTATTTGTTTACTTATTATTATTTATTTATTTAATGACTTTTATTTTATCTATACACCTTTTCATTTACTGATTTTATCTTTTATTTTATCATATTTTTAAGTTTTATGCGGGTTGACAGGGGGGCGGGACGGAGGGAGGGGACAGACGCGAGCCGGAATTCGCCTCTGTCCCCTCCTTGTCGCGTGCGGAAAAAAATACAATGCAGCGTGTACGAGTATTTGCACATGTATAAAAATCGGATGGCGCAGTAACAAAAATTCTAAATTATACAGCACAAGTTGCAGCAATGCATGCGCATAAGTTAAATTACCTGCATACCTCCGTTTCCTCAAACTGTGTGTTCATAACTGGCATTGGGAGGATCGCAGTGCCACCACTGCGAGGAGGCCCAGGACTCTGCGCGGCATACGCTGGAAGAATGTCCAGCGTGGTCGGCACCGCGCAGAGACCTAAGGGGCGTTATTGGGATGGACCTCCCGTTGCCGGTCGTGGTCGACCACATGATCGGCAGCGAGAGGTCAAGAGCAGCGATTGCCTCCTTCTGTGAGATTGTGATAACGCAGAAGGAGGCAGCGGAGAGGGAGAGGGAAGCCGACCCGCTCTCCGCCAGGAGGCTAGCATCGGCGGGGCAACCCCGACGAGGCCGACGGCCCCCGTAAGGGGCCGCAGACCTAATGGCGGCGGTGGTGCTACTTAGTACTTCCACCGCCGCCAAGGGGGGCTGGCCGTTAAGGCGCCCCCGAGGTGGACAGGTCGCGGGGGGCGAGGTGGAGCAATAATCCCCTCCCCCCCTCTACAAAGATGCGACCTGCCGGTCGACCACCCTCCTTTTATTTTATAATATTTCATTTTACTCTATATTATAAATTTTATCTTTATCTTTTATTCCCCTATATTTTGCCCCCCTTCTTATGTTTGTTGTGTTTTGTCCATTGTATTTATTTACTTATTATTATTTATTTATTTAATGACTTTTATTTTATCTATACACCTTTTCATTTACTGATTTTATCTTTTATTTTATCATATTTTTAAGTTTTATGCGGGTTGACAGGGGGGCGGGACGGGGGGAGGGGACAGACGCGAGCCGGAACTCGCCTCTGTCCCTTCCTTGTCGCGTGCGGAAAAAAATACAATGCAGCGTGTACGAGTATTTGCACATGTATAAAAATCGGATGGCGCAGTAACAAAAATTCTAAATTATACAGCACAAGTTGCAGCAATGCATGCGCATAAGTTAAATTACCTGCATACCTCCGTTTCCTCAAACTGTGTGTTCATAACTGGCATTGGGAGGATCGCAGTGCCACCACTGCGAGGCGGCCCAGGACTCTGCGCGGCATACGCTGGCAGAATGTCCAGCGTGGTCGGCACCGCGCAGAGACCTAAGGGGCGTTATTGGGATGGACCTCCCGTTGCCGGTCGTGGTCGACCACATGATCGGCAGCGAGAGGTCAAGAGCAGCGATTGCCTCCTTCTGTGAGATTGTGATAACGCAGAAGGAGGCAGCGGAGAGGGAGAGGGAAGCCGACCCGCTCTCCGCCAGGAGGCTAGCATCGGCGGGGCAACCCCGACGAGGCCGACGGCCCCCGTAAGGGGCCGCAGACGTAATGGCGGCGGTGGTACTACTTAGTACTTCCACCGCCGCCAAGGGGGGCTGGCCGTTAAGGCGCCCCCGAGGTGGACAGGTCGCGGGGGGCGAGGTGGAGCAATAATCCCCTCCCCCCCCTCTACAAAGATGCGACCTGCCGGTCGACCACCCCCCTTTTATTTTATAATATTTCATTTTACTCTATATTATAAATTTTATCTTTATCTTTTATTCCCCTATATTTTGCCCCCCTTCTTATGTTTGTTGTGTTTTGTCCATTGTATTAATTTACTTATTATTATTTATTCATTTAATGACTTTTATTTTATCTATACACCTTTTCATTTACTGATTTTATCTTTTATTTTATCATATTTTTAAGTTTTATGCGGGTTGACAGGGGGGCGGGACGGGGGGAGGGGACAGACGCGAGCCGGAACTCGCCTCTGTCCCTTCCTTGTCGCGTGCGGAAAAAAATACAATGCAGCGTGTACGAGTATTTGCACATGTATAAAAATCGGATGGCGCAGTAACAAAAATTCTAAATTATACAGCACAAGTTGCAGCAATGCATGCGCATAAGTTAAATTACCTGCATACCTCCGTTTCCTCAAACTGTGTGTTCATAACTGGCATTGGGAGGATCGCAGTGCCACCACTGCGAGGAGGCCCAGGACTCTGCGCGGCATACGCTGGAAGAATGTCCAGCGTGGTCGGCACCGCGCAGAGACCTAAGGGGCGTTATTGGGATGGACCTCCCGTTGCCGGTCGTGGTCGACCACATGATCGGCAGCGAGAGGTCAAGAGCAGCGATTGCCTCCTTCTGTGAGATTGTGATAACGCAGAAGGAGGCAGCGGAGAGGGAGAGGGAAGCCGACCCGCTCTCCGCCAGGAGGCTAGCATCGGCGGGGCAACCCCGACGAGGCCGACGGCCCCCGTAAGGGGCCGCAGACGTAATGGCGGCGGTGGTACTACTTAGTACTTCCACCGCCGCCAAGGGGGGCTGGCCGTTAAGGCGCCCCCGAGGTGGACAGGTCGCGGGGGGCGAGGTGGAGCAATAATCCCCTCCCCCCCCTCTACAAAGATGCGACCTGCCGGTCGACCACCCTCCTTTTATTTTATAATATTTCATTTTACTCTATATTATAAATTTTATCTTTATCTTTTATTCCCCTATATTTTGCCCCCCTTCTTATGTTTGTTGTGTTTTGTCCATTGTATTTATTTACTTATTATTATTTATTTATTTAATGACTTTTATTGTATCTATACACCTTTTCATTTACTGATTTTATCTTTTATTTTATCATATTTTTAAGTTTTATGCGGGTTGACAGGGTGGCGGGACGGAGGGAGGGGACAGACGCGAGCCGGAATTCGCCTCTGTCCCCTCCTTGTCGCGTGCGGAAAAAAATACAATGCAGCGTGTACGAGTATTTGCACATGTATAAAAATCGGATGGCGCAGTAAAAAAAATTCTAAATTATACAGCACAAGTTGCAGCAATGCATGCGCATAAGTTAAATTACCTGCATACCTCCGTTTCCTCAAACTGTGTGTTCATAACTGGCATTGGGAGGATCGCAGTGCCACCACTGCGAGGAGGCCCAGGACTCTGCGCGGCATACGCTGGAAGAATGTCCAGCCTGGTCGGCACCGCGTAGAGACCTAAGGGGAGTTATTGGGATGGACCTCCCGTTGCCGGTCGTGGTCGACCACATGATCGGCAGCGAGAGGTCAAGAGCAGCGATTGCCTCCTTCTGTGAGATTGTGATAACGCAGAAGGAGTCAGCGAAGAGGGAGAGGGAAGCCGACCCGCTCTCCGCCAGGAGGCTAGCATCGGCGGGGCAACCCCGACGAGGCCGACGGCCCCCGTAAGGGGCCGCAGACGTAATGGCGGCGGTGGTACTACTTAGTACTTCCACCGCCGCCAAGGGGGGCTGGCCGCTAAGGCGCCCCCGAGGTGGACAGGTCGCGGGGGGCGAGGTGGAGCAATAATCCCCTCCCCCCCTCTACAAAGATGCGACCTGCCGGTCGACCACCCTCCTTTTATTTTATAATATTTCATTTTACTCTATATTATAAATTTTATCTTTATCTTTTATTCCCCTATATTTTGCCCCCCTTCTTATGTTTGTTGTGTTTTGTCCATTGTATTTATTTACTTATTATTATTTATTTATTTAATGACTTTTATTTTATCTATACACCTTTTCATTTACTGATTTTATCTTTTATTTTATCATATTTTTAAGTTTTATGCGGGTTGACAGGGGGGCGGGACGGAGGGAGGGGACAGACGCGAGCCGGAATTCGCCTCTGTCCCCTCCTTGTCGCGTGCGGAAAAAAATACAATGCAGCGTGTACGAGTATTTGCACATGTATAAAAATCGGATGGCGCAGTAACAAAAATTCTAAATTATACAGCACAAGTTGCAGCAATGCATGCGCATAAGTTAAATTACCTGCATACCTCCGTTTCCTCAAACTGTGTGTTCATAACTGGCATTGGGAGGATCGCAGTGCCACCACTGCGAGGAGGCCCAGGACTCTGCGCGGCATACGCTGGAAGAATGTCCAGCGTGGTCGGCACCGCGCAGAGACCTAAGGGGCGTTATTGGGATGGACCTCCCGTTGCCGGTCGTGGTCGACCACATGATCGGCAGCGAGAGGTCAAGAGCAGCGATTGCCTCCTTCTGTGAGATTGTGATAACGCAGAAGGAGGCAGCGGAGAGGGAGAGGGAAGCCGACCCGCTCTCCGCCAGGAGGCTAGCATCGGCGGGGCAACCCCGACGAGGCCGACGGCCCCCGTAAGGGGCCGCAGACGTAATGGCGGCGGTGGTACTACTTAGTACTTCCACCGCCGCCAAGGGGGGCTGGCCGTTAAGGCGCCCCCGAGGTGGACAGGTCGCGGGGGGCGAGGTGGAGCAATAATCCCCTCCCCCCCTCTACAAAGATGCGACCTGCCGGTCGACCACCCTCCTTTTATTTTATAATATTTCATTTTACTCTATATTATAAATTTTATCTTTATCTTTTATTCCCCTATATTTTGCCCCCCTTCTTATGTTTGTTGTGTTTTGTCCATTGTATTTATTTACTTATTATTATTTATTTATTTAATGACTTTTATTTTATCTATACACCTTTTCATTTACTGATTTTATCTTTTATTTTATCATATTTTTAAGTTTTATGCGGGTTGACAGGGGGGCGGGACGGGGGGAGGGGACAGACGCGAGCCGGAACTCGCCTCTGTCCCTTCCTTGTCGCGTGCGGAAAAAAATACAATGCAGCGTGTACGAGTATTTGCACATGTATAAAAATCGGATGGCGCAGTAACAAAAATTCTAAATTATACAGCACAAGTTGCAGCAATGCATGCGCATAAGTTAAATTACCTGCATACCTCCGTTTCCTCAAACTGTGTGTTCATAACTGGCATTGGGAGGATCGCAGTGCCACCACTGCGAGGCGGCCCAGGACTCTGCGCGGCATACGCTGGAAGAATGTCCAGCGTGGTCGGCACCGCGCAGAGACCTAAGGGGCGTTATTGGGATGGACCTCCCGTTGCCGGTCGTGGTCGATCACATGATCGGCAGCGAGAGGTCAAGAGCAGCGATTGCCTCCTTCTGTGAGATTGTGATAACGCAGAAGGAGGCAGCGGAGAGGGAGAGGGAAGCCGACCCGCTCTCCGCCAGGAGGCTAGCATCGGCGGGGCAACCCCGACGAGGCCGACGGCCCCCGTAAGGGGCCGCAGACGTAATGGCGGCGGTGGTACTACTTAGTACTTCCACCGCCGCCAAGGGGGGCTGGCCGTTAAGGCGCCCCCGAGGTGGACAGGTCGCGGGGGGCGAGGTGGAGCAATAATCCCCTCCCCCCCCTCTACAAAGATGCGACCTGCCGGTCGACCACCCTCCTTTTATTTTATAATATTTCATTTTACTCTATATTATAAATTTTATCTTTATCTTTTATTCCCCTACATTTTGCCCCCCTTCTTATGTTTGTTGTGTTTTGTCCATTGTATTTATTTACTTATTATTATTTATTTATTTAATGACTTTTATTTTATCTATACACCTTTTCATTTACTGATTTTATCTTTTATTTTATCATATTTTTAAGTTTTATGCGGGTTGACAGGGGGGCGGGACGGAGGGAGGGGACAGACGCGAGCCGGAATTCGCCTCTGTCCCCTCCTTGTCGCGTGCGGAAAAAAATACAATGCAGCGTGTACGAGTATTTGCACATGTATAAAAATCGGATGGCGCAGTAACAAAAATTCTAAATTATACAGCACAAGTTGCAGCAATGCATGCGCATAAGTTAAATTACCTGCATACCTCCGTTTCCTCAAACTGTGTGTTCATAACTGGCATTGGGAGGATCGCAGTGCCACCACTGCGAGGAGGCCCAGGACTCTGCGCGGCATACGCTGGAAGAATGTCCAGCGTGGTCGGCACCGCGCAGAGACCTAAGGGGCGTTATTGGGATGGACCTCCCGTTGCCGGTCGTGGTCGACCACATGATCGGCAGCGAGAGGTCAAGAGCAGCGATTGCCTCCTTCTGTGAGATTGTGATAACGCAGAAGGAGGCAGCGGAGAGGGAGAGGGAAGCCGACCCGCTCTCCGCCAGGAGGCTAGCATCGGCGGGGCAACCCCGACGAGGCCGACGGCCCCCGTAAGGGGCCGCAGACGTAATGGCGGCGGTGGTACTACTTAGTACTTCCACCGCCGCCAAGGGGGGCTGGCCGTTAAGGCGCCCCCGAGGTGGACAGGTCGCGGGGGGCGAGGTGGAGCAATAATCCCCTCCCCCCCTCTACAAAGATGCGACCTGCCGGTCGACCACCCTCCTTTTATTTTATAATATTTCATTTTACTCTATATTATAAATTTTATCTTTATCTTTTATTCCCCTATATTTTGCCCCCCTTCTTATGTTTGTTGTGTTTTGTCCATTGTATTTATTTACTTATTATTATTTATTTATTTAATGACTTTTATTTTATCTATACACCTTTTCATTTACTGATTTTATCTTTTATTTTATCATATTTTTAAGTTTTATGCGGGTTGACAGGGGGGCGGGACGGGGGGAGGGGACAGACGCGAGCCGGAACTCGCCTCTGTCCCTTCCTTGTCGCGTGCGGAAAAAAATACAATGCAGCGTGTACGAGTATTTGCACATGTATAAAAATCGGATGGCGCAGTAACAAAAATTCTAAATTATACAGCACAAGTTGCAGCAATGCATGCGCATAAGTTAAATTACCTGCATACCTCCGTTTCCTCAAACTGTGTGTTCATAACTGGCATTGGGAGGATCGCAGTGCCACCACTGCGAGGCGGCCCAGGACTCTGCGCGGCATACGCTGGAAGAATGTCCAGCGTGGTCGGCACCGCGCAGAGACCTAAGGGGCGTTATTGGGATGGACCTCCCGTTGCCGGTCGTGGTCGACCACATGATCGGCAGCGAGAGGTCAAGAGCAGCGATTGCCTCCTTCTGTGAGATTGTGATAACGCAGAAGGAGGCAGCGGAGAGGGAGAGGGAAGCCGACCCGCTCTCCGCCAGGAGGCTAGCATCGGCGGGGCAACCCCGACGAGGCCGACGGCCCCCGTAAGGGGCCGCAGACGTAATGGCGGCGGTGGTACTACTTAGTACTTCCACCGCCGCCAAGGGGGGCTGGCCGTTAAGGCGCCCCCGAGGTGGACAGGTCGCGGGGGGCGAGGTGGAGCAATAATCCCCTCCCCCCCTCTACAAAGATGCGACCTGCCGGTCGACCACCCTCCTTTTATTTTATAATATTTCATTTTACTCTATATTATAAATTTTATCTTTATCTTTTATTCCCCTATATTTTGCCCCCCTTCTTATGTTTGTTGTGTTTTGTCCATTGTATTTATTTACTTATTATTATTTATTTATTTAATGACTTTTATTTTATCTATACACCTTTTCATTTACTGATTTTATCTTTTATTTTATCATATTTTTAAGTTTTATGCGGGTCGACAGGGGGGCGGGACGGGGGGAGGGGACAGACGCGAGCCGGAACTCGCCTCTGTCCCTTCCTTGTCGCGTGCGGAAAAAAATACAATGCAGCGTGTACGAGTATTTGCACATGTATAAAAATCGGATGGCGCAGTAACAAAAATTCTAAATTATACAGCACAAGTTGCAGCAATGCATGCGCATAAGTTAAATTACCTGCATACCTCCGTTTCCTCAAACTGTGTGTTCATAACTGGCATTGGGAGGATCGCAGTGCCACCACTGCGAGGAGGCCCAGGACTCTGCGCGGCATACGCTGGAAGAATGTCCAGCGTGGTCGGCACCGCGCAGAGACCTAAGAGGCGTTATTGGGATGGACCTCCCGTTGCCGGTCGTGGTCGACCACATGATCGGCAGCGAGAGGTCAAGAGCAGCGATTGCCTCCTTCTGTGAGATTGTGATAACGCAGAAGGAGGCAGCGGAGAGGGAGAGGGAAGCCGACCCGCTCTCCGCCAGGAGGCTAGCATCGGCGGGGCAACCCCGACGAGGCCGACGGCCCCCGTAAGGGGCCGCAGACGTAATGGCGGCGGTGGTACTACTTAGTACTTCCACCGCCGCCAAGGGGGGCTGGCCGTTAAGGCGCCCCCGAGGTGGACAGGTCGCGGGGGGCGAGGTGGAGCAATAATCCCCTCCCCCCCTCTACAAAGATGCGACCTGCCGGTCGACCACCCTCCTTTTATTTTATAATATTTCATTTTACTCTATATTATAAATTTTATCTTTATCTTTTATTCCCCTATATTTTGCCCCCCTTCTTATGTTTGTTGTGTTTTGTCCATTGTATTTATTTACTTATTATTATTTATTTATTTAATGACTTTTATTGTATCTATACACCTTTTCATTTACTGATTTTATCTTTTATTTTATCATATTTTTAAGTTTTATGCGGGTTGACAGGGGGGCGGGACGGAGGGAGGGGACAGACGCGAGCCGGAATTCGCCTATGTCCCCTTCTTGTCGCGTGCGGAAAAAAATACAATGCAGCGTGTACGAGTATTTGCACATGTATAAAAATCGGATGGCGCAGTAACAAAAATTCTAAATTATACAGCAAAAGTTGCAGCAATGCATGCGCATAAGTTAAATTACCTGCATACCTCCGTTTCCTCAAACTGTGTGTTCATAACTGGCATTGGGAGGATCGCAGTGCCACCACTGCGAGGAGGCCCAGGACTCTGCGCGGCATACGCTGGAAGAATGTCCAGCCTGGTCGGCACCGCGTAGAGACCTAAGGGGAGTTATTGGGATGGACCTCCCGTTGCCGGTCGTGGTCGACCACATGATCGGCAGCGAGAGGTCAAGAGCAGCGATTGCCTCCTTCTGTGAGATTGTGATAACGCAGAAGGAGTCAGCGAAGAGGGAGAGGGAAGCCGACCCGGTCTCCGCCAGGAGGCTAGCATCGGCGGGGCAACCCCGACGAGGCCGACGGCCCCCGTAAGGGGCCGCAGACGTAATGGCGGCGGTGGTACTACTTAGTACTTCCACCGCCGCCAAGGGTGGCTGGCCGTTAAGGCGCCCCCGAGGTGGACAGGTCGCGGGGGGCGAGGTGGAGCAATAATCCCCTCCCCCCCTCTACAAAGATGCGACCTGCCGGTCGACCACCCTCCTTTTATTTTATAATATTTCATTTTACTCTATATTATAAATTTTATCTTTATCTTTTATTCCCCTATATTTTGCCCCCCTTCTTATGTTTGTTGTGTTTTGTCCATTGTATTTATTTACTTATTATTATTTATTTATTTAATGACTTTTATTTTATCTATACACCTTTTCATTTACTGATTTTATCTTTTATTTTATCATATTTTTAAGTTTTATGCGGGTTGACAGGGGGGCGGGACGGAGGGAGGGGACAGACGCGAGCCGGAATTCGCCTCTGTCCCCTCCTTGTCGCGTGCGGAAAAAAATACAATGCAGCGTGTACGAGTATTTGCACATGTATAAAAATCGGATGGCGCAGTAACAAAAATTCTAAATTATACAGCACAAGTTGCAGCAATGCATGCGCATAAGTTAAATTACCTGCATACCTCCGTTTCCTCAAACTGTGTGTTCATAACTGGCATTGGGAGGATCGCAGTGCCACCACTGCGAGGAGGCCCAGGACTCTGCGCGGCATACGCTGGAAGAATGTCCAGCGTGGTCGGCACCGCGCAGAGACCTAAGGGGCGTTATTGGGATGGACCTCCCGTTGCCGGTCGTGGTCGACCACATGATCGGCAGCGAGAGGTCAAGAGCAGCGATTGCCTCCTTCTGTGAGATTGTGATAACGCAGATGGAGGCAGCGGAGAGGGAGAGGGAAGCCGACCCGCTCTCCGCCAGGAGGCTAGCATCGGCGGGGCAACCCCGACGAGGCCGACGGCCCCCGTAAGGGGCCGCAGACGTAATGGCGGCGGTGGTACTACTTAGTACTTCCACCGCCGCCAAGGGGGGCTGGCCGTTAAGGCGCCCCCGAGGTGGACAGGTCGCGGAGGGCGAGGTGGAGCAATAATCCCCTCCCCCCCTCTACAAAGATGCGACCTGCCGGTCGACCACCCTCCTTTTATTTTATAATATTTCATTTTACTCTATATTATAAATTTTATCTTTATCTTTTATTCCCCTATATTTTGCCCCCCTTCTTATGTTTGTTGTGTTTTGTCCATTGTATTTATTTACTTATTATTATTTATTTATTTAATGACTTTTATTTTATCTATACACCTTTTCATTTACTGATTTTATCTTTTATTTTATCATATTTTTAAGTTTTATGCGGGTTGACAGGGGGGCGGGACGGGGGAAGGGGACAGACGCGAGCCGGAACTCGCCTCTGTCCCTTCCTTGTCGCGTGCGGAAAAAAATACAATGCAGCGTGTACGAGTATTTGCACATGTATAAAAATCGGATGGCGCAGTAACAAAAATTCTAAATTATACAGCACAAGTTGCAGCAATGCATGCGCATAAGTTAAATTACCTGCATACCTCCGTTTCCTCAAACTGTGTGTTCATAACTGGCATTGGGAGGATCGCAGTGCCACCACTGCGAGGCGGCCCAGGACTCTGCGCGGCATACGCTGGAAGAATGTCCAGCGTGGTCGGCACCGCGCAGAGACCTAAGGGGCGTTATTGGGATGGACCTCCCGTTGCCGGTCGTGGTCGACCACATGATCGGCAGCGAGAGGTCAAGAGCAGCGATTGCCTCCTTCTGTGAGATTGTGATAACGCAGAAGGAGGCAGCGGAGAGGGAGAGGGAAGCCGACCCGCTCTCCGCCAGGAGGCTAGCATCGGCGGGGCAACCCCGACGAGGCCGACGGCCCCCGTAAGGGGCCGCAGACGTAATGGCGGCGGTGGTACTACTTAGTACTTCCACCGCCGCCAAGGGGGGCTGGCCGTTAAGGCGCCCCCGAGGTGGACAGGTCGCGGGGGGCGAGGTGGAGCAATAATCCCCTCCCCCCCTCTACAAAGATGCGACCTGCAGGTCGACCACCCTCCTTTTATTTTATAATATTTCATTTTACTCTATATTATAAATTTTATCTTTATCTTTTATTCCCCTATATTTTGCCCCCCTTCTTATGTTTGTTGTGTTTTGTCCATTGTATTTATTTACTTATTATTATTTATTTATTTAATGACTTTTATTTTATCTATACACCTTTTCATTTACTGACTTTATCTTTTATTTTATCATATTTTTAAGTTTTATGCGGGTTGACAGGGGGGGCGGGACGGGGGGAGGGGACAGACGCGAGCCGGAACTCGCCTCTGTCCCTTCCTTGTCGCGTGCGGAAAAAAATACAATGCAGCGTGTACGAGTATTTGCACATGTATAAAAATCGGATGGCGCAGTAACAAAAATTCTAAATTATACAGCACAAGTTGCAGCAATGCATGCGCATAAGTTAAATTACCTGCATACCTCCGTTTCCTCAAACTGTGTGTTCATAACTGGCATTGGGAGGATCGCAGTGCCACCACTGCGAGGCGGCCCAGGACTCTGCGCGGCATACGCTGGAAGAATGTCCAGCGTGGTCGGCACCGCGCAGAGACCTAAGGGGCGTTATTGGGATGGACCTCCCGTTGCCGGTCGTGGTCGACCACATGATCGGCAGCGAGAGGTCAAGAGCAGCGATTGCCTCCTTCTGTGAGATTGTGATAACGCAGAAGGAGGCAGCGGAGAGGGAGAGGGAAGCCGACCCGCTCTCCGCCAGGAGGCTAGCATCGGCGGGGCAACCCCGACGAGGCCGACGGCCCCCGTAAGGGGCCGCAGACGTAATGGCGGCGGTGGTACTACTTAGTACTTCCACCGCCGCCAAGGGGGGCTGGCCGTTAAGGCGCCCCCGAGGTGGACAGGTCGCGGGGGGCGAGGTGGAGCAATAATCCCCTCCCCCCCCTCTACAAAGATGCGACCTGCCGGTCGACCACCCTCCTTTTATTTTATAATATTTCATTTTACTCTATATTATAAATTTTATCTTTATCTTTTATTCCCCTACATTTTGCCCCCCTTCTTATGTTTGTTGTGTTTTGTCCATTGTATTTATTTACTTATTATTATTTATTTATTTAATGACTTTTATTTTATCTATACACCTTTTCATTTACTGATTTTATCTTTTATTTTATCATATTTTTAAGTTTTATGCGGGTTGACAGGGGGGCGGGACGGAGGGAGGGGACAGACGCGAGCCGGAATTCGCCTCTGTCCCCTCCTTGTCGCGTGCGGAAAAAAATACAATGCAGCGTGTACGAGTATTTGCACATGTATAAAAATCGGATGGCGCAGTAACAAAAATTCTAAATTATACAGCACAAGTTGCAGCAATGCATGCGCATAAGTCAAATTACCTGCATACCTCCGTTTCCTCAAACTGTGTGTTCATAACTGGCATTGGGAGGATCGCAGTGCCACCACTGCGAGGCGGCCCAGGACTCTGCGCGGCATACGCTGGAAGAATGTCCAGCGTGGTCGGCACCGCGCAGAGACCTAAGGGGCGTTATTGGGATGGACCTCCCGTTGCCGGTCGTGGTCGACCACATGATCGGCAGCGAGAGGTCAAGAGCAGCGATTGCCTCCTTCTGTGAGATTGTGATAACGCAGAAGGAGGCAGCGGAGAGGGAGAGGGAAGCCGACCCGCTCTCCGCCAGGAGGCTAGCATCGGCGGGGCAACCCCGACGAGGCCGACGGCCCCCGTAAGGGGCCGCAGACGTAATGGCGGCGGTGGTACTACTTAGTACTTCCACCGCCGCCAAGGGGGGCTGGCCGTTAAGGCGCCCCCGAGGTGGACAGGTCGCGGGGGGCGAGGTGGAGCAATAATCCCCTCCCCCCCTCTACAAAGATGCGACCTGCCGGTCGACCACCCTCCTTTTATTTTATAATATTTCATTTTACTCTATATTATAAATTTTATCTTTATCTTTTATTCCCCTACATTTTGCCCCCCTTCTTATGTTTGTTGTGTTTTGTCCATTGTATTTATTTACTTATTATTATTTATTTATTTAATGACTTTTATTTTATCTATACACCTTTTCATTTACTGATTTTATCTTTTATTTTATCATATTTTTAAGTTTTATGCGGGTTGACAGGGGGGCGGGACGGGGGGAGGGGACAGACGCGAGCCGGAACTCGCCTCTGTCCCTTCCTTGTCGCGTGCGGAAAAAAATAAAATGCAGCGTGTACGAGTATTTGCACATGTATAAAAATCGGATGGCGCAGTAACAAAAATTCTAAATTATACAGCACAAGTTGCAGCAATGCATGCGCATAAGTTAAATTACCTGCATACCTCCGTTTCCTCAAACTGTGTGTTCATAACTGGCATTGGGAGGATCGCAGTGCCACCACTGCGAGGCGGCCCAGGACTCTGCGCGGCATACGCTGGAAGAATGTCCAGCGTGGTCGGCACCGCGCAGAGACCTAAGGGGCGTTATTGGGATGGACCTCCCGTTGCCGGTCGTGGTCGACCACATGATCGGCAGCGAGAGGTCAAGAGCAGCGATTGCCTCCTTCTGTGAGATTGTGATAACGCAGAAGGAGGCAGCGGAGAGGGAGAGGGAAGCCGACCCGCTCTCCGCCAGGAGGCTAGCATCGGCGGGGCAACCCCGACGAGGCCGACGGCCCCCGTAAGGGGCCGCAGACGTAATGGCGGCGGTGGTACTACTTAGTACTTCCACCGCCGCCAAGGGGGGCTGGCCGTTAAGGCGCCCCCGAGGTGGACAGGTCGCGGGGGGCGAGGTGGAGCAATAATCCCCTCCCCCCCCTCTACAAAGATGCGACCTGCCGGTCGACCACCCTCCTTTTATTTTATAATATTTCATTTTACTCTATATTATAAATTTTATCTTTATCTTTTATTCCCCTACATTTTGCCCCCCTTCTTATGTTTGTTGTGTTTTGTCCATTGTATTTATTTACTTATTATTATTTATTTATTTAATGACTTTTATTTTATCTATACACCTTTTCATTTACTGATTTTATCTTTTATTTTATCATATTTTTAAGTTTTATGCGGGTTGACAGGGGGGCGGGACGGAGGGAGGGGACAGACGCGAGCCGGAATTCGCCTCTGTCCCCTCCTTGTCGCGTGCGGAAAAAAATACAATGCAGCGTGTACGAGTATTTGCACATGTATAAAAATCGGATGGCGCAGTAACAAAAATTCTAAATTATACAGCACAAGTTGCAGCAATGCATGCGCATAAGTTAAATTACCTGCATACCTCCGTTTCCTCAAACTGTGTGTTCATAACTGGCATTGGGAGGATCGCAGTGCCACCACTGCGAGGAGGCCCAGGACTCTGCGCGGCATACGCTGGAAGAATGTCCAGCGTGGTCGGCACCGCGCAGAGACCTAAGGGGCGTTATTGGGATGGACCTCCCGTTGCCGGTCGTGGTCGACCACATGATCGGCAGCGAGAGGTCAAGAGCAGCGATTGCCTCCTTCTGTGAGATTGTGATAACGCAGAAGGAGGCAGCGGAGAGGGAGAGGGAAGCCGACCCGCTCTCCGCCAGGAGGCTAGCATCGGCGGGGCAACCCCGACGAGGCCGACGGCCCCCGTAAGGGGCCGCAGACGTAATGGCGGCGGTGGTACTACTTAGTACTTCCACCGCCGCCAAGGGGGGCTGGCCGTTAAGGCGCCCCCGAGGTGGACAGGTCGCGGGGGGCGAGGTGGAGCAATAATCCCCTCCACCCCTCTACAAAGATGCGACCTGCCGGTCGACCACCCTCTTTTTATTTTATAATATTTCATTTTACTCTATATTATAAATTTTATCTTTATCTTTTATTCCCCTATATTTTGCCCCCCTACTTATGTTTGTTGTGTTTTGTCCATTGTATTTATTTACTTATTATTATTTATTTATTTAATGACTTTTATTTTATCTATACACCTTTTCATTTACTGATTTTATCTTTTATTTTATCATATTTTTAAGTTTTATGCGGGTCGACAGGGTGGTGGGACGGGGGGAGGGGACAGACGCGAGCCGGAACTCGCCTCTGTCCCTTCCTTGTCGCGTGCGGAAAAAAATACAATGCAGCGTGTACGAGTATTTGCACATGTATAAAAATCGGATGGCGCAGTAACAAAAATTCTAAATTATACAGCACAAGTTGCAGCAATGCATGCGCATAAGTTAAATTACCTGCATACCTCCGTTTCCTCAAACTGTGTGTTCATAACTGGCATTGGGAGGATCGCAGTGCCACCACTGCGAGGAGGCCCAGGACTCTGCGCGGCATACGCTGGAAGAATGTCCAGCGTGGTCGGCACCGCGCAGAGACCTAAGGGGCGTTATTGGGATGGACCTCCCGTTGCCGGTCGTGGTCGACCACATGATCGGCAGCGAGAGGTCAAGAGCAGCGATTGCCTCCTTCTGTGAGATTGTGATAACGCAGAAGGAGGCAGCGGAGAGGGAGAGGGAAGCCGACCCGCTCTCCGCCAGGAGGCTAGCATCGGCGGGGCAACACCGACGAGGCCGACGGCCCCCGTAAGGGGCCGCAGACGTAATGGCGGCGGTGGTACTACTTAGTACTTCCACCGCCGCCAAGGGGGGCTGGCCGTTAAGGCGCCCCCGAGGTGGACAGGTCGCGGGGGGCGAGGTGGAGCAATAATCCCCTCCCCCCCTCTACAAAGATGCGACCTGCCGGTCGACCACCCTCCTTTTATTTTATAATATTTCATTTTACTCTATATTATAAATTTTATCTTTATCTTTTATTCCCCTATATTTTGCCCCCCTTCTTATGATTGTTGTGTTTTGTCCATTGTATTTATTTACTTATTATTATTTATTTATTTAATGACTTTTATTGTATCTATACACCTTTTCATTTACTGATTTTATCTTTTATTTTATCATATTTTTAAGTTTTATGCGGGTTGACAGGGGGGCGGGACGGAGGGAGGGGACAGACGCGAGCCGGAATTCGCCTCTGTCCCCTTCTTGTCGCGTGCGGAAAAAAATACAATGCTGCGTGTACGAGTATTTGCACATGTATAAAAATCGGATGGCGCAGTAACAAAAATTCTAAATTATACAGCACAAGTTGCAGCAATGCATGCGCATAAGTTAAATTACCTGCATACCTCCGTTTCCTCAAACTGTGTGTTCATAACTGGCATTGGGAGGATCGCAGTGCCACCACTGCGAGGAGGCCCAGGACTCTGCGCGGCATACGCTGGAAGAATGTCCAGCCTGGTCGGCACCGCGTAGAGACCTAAGGGGAGTTATTGGGATGGACCTCCCGTTGCCGGTCGTGGTCGACCACATGATCGGCAGCGAGAGGTCAAGAGCAGCGATTGCCTCCTTCTGTGAGATTGTGATAACGCAGAAGGAGTCAGCGAAGAGGGAGAGGGAAGCCGACCCGGTCTCCGCCAGGAGGCTAGCATCGGCGGGGCAACCCCGACGAGGCCGACGGCCCCCGTAAGGGGCCGCAGACGTAATGGCGGCGGTGGTACTACTTAGTACTTCCACCGCCGCCAAGGGGGGCTGGCCGTTAAGGCGCCCCCGAGGTGGACAGGTCGCGGGGGGCGAGGTGGAGCAATAATCCCCTCCCCCCCTCTACAAAGATGCGACCTGCCGGTCGACCACCCTCCTTTTATTTTATAATATTTCATTTTACTCTATATTATAAATTTTATCTTTATCTTTTATTCCCCTATATTTTGCCCCCCTTCTTATGTTTGTTGTGTTTTGTCCATTGTATTTATTTACTTATTATTATTTATTTATTTAATGACTTTTATTTTATCTATACACCTTTTCATTTACTGATTTTATCTTTTATTTTATCATATTTTTAAGTTTTATGCGGGTTGACAGGGGGGCGGGACGGGGGGAGGGGACAGACGCGAGCCGGAACTCGCCTCTGTCCCTTCCTTGTCGCGTGCGGAAAAAAATACAATGCAGCGTGTACGAGTATTTGCACATGTATAAAAATCGGATGGCGCAGTAACAAAAATTCTAAATTATACAGCACAAGTTGCAGCAATGCATGCGCATAAGTTAAATTACCTGCATACCTCCGTTTCCTCAAACTGTGTGTTCATAACTGGCATTGGGAGGATCGCAGTGCCACCACTGCGAGGAGGCCCAGGACTCTGCGCGGCATACGCTGGAAGAATGTCCAGCGTGGTCGGCACCGCGCAGAGACCTAAGGGGCGTTATTGGGATGGACCTCCCGTTGCCGGTCGTGGTCGACCACATGATCGGCAGCGAGAGGTCAAGAGCAGCGATTGCCTCCTTCTGTGAGATTGTGATAACGCAGAAGGAGGCAGCGGAGAGGGAGAGGGAAGCCGACCCGCTCTCCGCCAGGAGGCTAGCATCGGCGGGGCAACACCGACGAGGCCGACGGCCCCCGTAAGGGGCCGCAGACGTAATGGCGGCGGTGGTACTACTTAGTACTTCCACCGCCGCCAAGGGGGGCTGGCCGTTAAGGCGCCCCCGAGGTGGACAGGTCGCGGGGGGCGAGGTGGAGCAATAATCCCCTCCCCCCCCTCTACAAAGATGCGACCTCCCGGTCGACCACCCTCCTTTTATTTTATAATATTTCATTTTACTCTATATTATAAATTTTATCTTTATCTTTTATTCCCCTACATTTTGCCCCCCTTCTTATGTTTGTTGTGTTTTGTCCATTGTATTTATTTACTTATTATTATTTATTTATTTAATGACTTTTATTTTATCTATACACCTTTTCATTTACTGATTTTATCTTTTATTTTATCATATTTTTAAGTTTTATGCGGGTTGACAGGGGGGCGGGACGGAGGGAGGGGACAGACGCGAGCCGGAATTCGCCTCTGTCCCCTCCTTGTCGCGTGCGGAAAAAAATACAATGCAGCGTGTACGAGTATTTGCACATGTATAAAAATCGGATGGCGCAGTAACAAAAATTCTAAATTATACAGCACAAGTTGCAGCAATGCATGCGCATAAGTTAAATTACCTGCATACCTCCGTTTCCTCAAACTGTGTGTTCATAACTGGCATTGGGAGGATCGCAGTGCCACCACTGCGAGGAGGCCCAGGACTCTGCGCGGCATACGCTGGAAGAATGTCCAGCGTGGTCGGCACCGCGCAGAGACCTAAGGGGCGTTATTGGGATGGACCTCCCGTTGCCGGTCGTGGTCGACCACATGATCGGCAGCGAGAGGTCAAGAGCAGCGATTGCCTCCTTCTGTGAGATTGTGATAACGCAGATGGAGGCAGCGGAGAGGGAGAGGGAAGCCGACCCGCTCTCCGCCAGGAGGCTAGCATCGGCGGGGCAACCCCGACGAGGCCGACGGCCCCCGTAAGGGGCCGCAGACGTAATGGCGGCGGTGGTACTACTTAGTACTTCCACCGCCGCCAAGGGGGGCTGGCCGTTAAGGCGCCCCCGAGGTGGACAGGTCGCGGGGGGCGAGGTGGAGCAATAATCCCCTCCCCCCCCCTCTACAAAGATGCGACCTGCCGGTCGACCACCCTCCTTTTATTTTATAATATTTCATTTTACTCTATATTATAAATTTTATCTTTATCTTTTATTCCCCTATATTTTGCCCCCCTTCTTATGTTTGTTGTGTTTTGTCCATTGTATTTATTTACTTATTATTATTTATTTATTTAATGACTTTTATTTTATCTATACACCTTTTCATTTACTGATTTTATCTTTTATTTTATCATATTTTTAAGTTTTATGCGGGTTGACAGGGGGGCGGGACGGGGGGAGGGGACAGACGCGAGCCGGAACTCGCCTCTGTCCCTTCCTTGTCGCGTGCGGAAAAAAATACAATGCAGCGTGTACGAGTATTTGCACATGTATAAAAAGCGGATGGCGCAGTAACAAAAATTCTAAATTATACAGCACATGTTGCAGCAATGCATGCGCATAAGTTAAATTACCTGCATACCTCCGTTTCCTCAAACTGTGTGTTCATAACTGGCATTGGGAGGATCGCAGTGCCACCACTGCGAGGAGGCCCAGGACTCTGCGCGGCATACGCTGGAAGAATGTCCAGCGTGGTCGGCACCGCGCAGAGACCTAAGGGGCGTTATTGGGATGGACCTCCCGTTGCCGGTCGTGGTCGACCACATGATCGGCAGCGAGAGGTCAAGAGCAGCGATTGCCTCCTTCTGTGAGATTGTGATAACGCAGAAGGAGGCAGCGGAGAGGGAGAGGGAAGCCGACCCGCTCTCCGCCAGGAGGCTAGCATCGGCGGGGCAACCCCGACGAGGCCGACGGCCCCCGTAAGGGGCCGCAGACGTAATGGCGGCGGTGGTACTACTTAGTACTTCCACCGCCGCCAAGGGGGGCTGGCCGTTAAGGCGCCCCCGAGGTGGACAGGTCGCGGGGGGCGAGGTGGAGCAATAATCCCCTCCCCCCCTCTACAAAGATGCGACCTGCCGGTCGACCACCCTCCTTTTATTTTATAATATTTCATTTTACTCTATATTATAAATTTTATCTTTATCTTTTATTCCCCTATATTTTGCCCCCCTTCTTATGTTTGTTGTGTTTTGTCCATTGTATTTATTTACTTATTATTATTTATTTATTTAATGACTTTTATTTTATCTATACACCTTTTCATTTACTGATTTTATCTTTTATTTTATCATATTTTTAAGTTTTATGCGGGTTGACAGGGGGGCGGGACGGGGGGAGGGGACAGACGCGAGCCGGAACTCGCCTCTGTCCCTTCCTTGTCGCGTGCGGAAAAAAATACAATGCAGCGTGTACGAGTATTTGCACATGTATAAAAAGCGGATGGCGCAGTAACAAAAATTCTAAATTATACAGCACATGTTGCAGCAATGCATGCGCATAAGTTAAATTACCTGCATACCTCCGTTTCCTCAAACTGTGTGTTCATAACTGGCATTGGGAGGATCGCAGTGCCACCACTGCGAGGAGGCCCAGGACTCTGCGCGGCATACGCTGGAAGAATGTCCAGCGTGGTCGGCACCGCGCAGAGACCTAAGGGGCGTTATTGGGATGGACCTCCCGTTGCCGGTCGTGGTCGACCACATGATCGGCAGCGAGAGGTCAAGAGCAGCGATTGCCTCCTTCTGTGAGATTGTGATAACGCAGAAGGAGGCAGCGGAGAGGGAGAGGGAAGCCGACCCGCTCTCCGCCAGGAGGCTAGCATCGGCGGGGCAACCCCGACGAGGCCGACGGCCCCCGTAAGGGGCCGCAGACGTAATGGCGGCGGTGGTACTACTTAGTACTTCCACCGCCGCCAAGGGGGGCTGGCCGTTAAGGCGCCCCCGAGGTGGACAGGTCGCGGGGGGCGAGGTGGAGCAATAATCCCCTCCCCCCCCTCTACAAAGATGCGACCTGCCGGTCGACCACCCTCCTTTTATTTTATAATATTTCATTTTACTCTATATTATAAATTTTATCTTTATCTTTTATTCCCCTATATTTTGCCCCCCTTCTTATGTTTGTTGTGTTTTGTCCATTGTATTTATTTACTTATTATTATTTATTTATTTAATGACTTTTATTGTATCTATACACCTTTTCATTTACTGATTTTATCTTTTATTTTATCATATTTTTAAGTTTTATGCGGGTTGACAGAGGGGCGGGACGGAGGGAGGGGACAGACGCGAGCCGGAATTCGCCTCTGTCCCCTCCTTGTCGCGTGCGGAAAAAAATACAATGCAGCGTGTACGAGTATTTGCACATGTATAAAAATCGGATGGCGCAGTAACAAAAATTCTAAATTATACAGCACAAGTTGCAGCAATGCATGCGCATAAGTTAAATTACCTGCATACCTCCGTTTCCTCAAACTGTGTGTTCATAACTGGCATTGGGAGGATCGCAGTGCCACCACTGCGAGGAGGCCCAGGACTCTGCGCGGCATACGCTGGAAGAATGTCCAGCCTGGTCGGCACCGCGTAGAGACCTAAGGGGAGTTATTGGGATGGACCTCCCGTTGCCGGTCGTGGTCGACCACATGATCGGCAGCGAGAGGTCAAGAGCAGCGATTGCCTCCTTCTGTGAGATTGTGATAACGCAGAAGGAGTCAGCGAAGAGGGAGAGGGAAGCCGACCCGCTCTCCGCCAGGAGGCTAGCATCGGCGGGGCAACCCCGACGAGGCCGACGGCCCCCGTAAGGGGCCGCAGACGTAATGGCGGCGGTGGTACTACTTAGTACTTCCACCGCCGCCAAGGGGGGCTGGCCGTTAAGGCGCCCCCGAGGTGGACAGGTCGCGGGGGGCGAGGTGGAGCAATAATCCCCTCCCCCCCTCTACAAAGATGCGACCTGCCGGTCGACCACCCTCCTTTTATTTTATAATATTTCATTTTACTCTATATTATAAATTTTATCTTTATCTTTTATTCCCCTATATTTTGTCCCCCTTCTTATGTTTGTTGTGTTTTGTCCATTGTATTTATTTACTTATTATTATTTATTTATTTAATGACTTTTATTTTATCTATACACCTTTTCATTTACTGATTTTATCTTTTATTCTATCATATTTTTAAGTTTTATGCGGGTTGACAGGGGGCGGGACGGGGGGAGGGGACAGACGCGAGCCGGAACTCGCCTCAGTCCCTTCCTTGTCGCGTGCGGAAAAAAATACAATGCAGCGTGTACGAGTATTTGCACATGTATAAAAATCGGATGGCGCAGTAACAAAAATTCTAAATTATACAGCACAAGTTGCAGCAATGCATGCGCATAAGTTAAATTACCTGCATACCTCCGTTTCCTCAAACTGTGTGTTCATAACTGGCATTGGGAGGATCGCAGTGCCACCACTGCGAGGCGGCCCAGGACTCTGCGCGGCATACGCTGGAAGAATGTCCAGCGTGGTCGGCACCGCGCAGAGACCTAAGGGGCGTTATTGGGATGGACCTCCCGTTGCCGGTCGTGGTCGACCACATGATCGGCAGCGAGAGGTCAAGAGCAGCGATTGCCTCCTTCTGTGAGATTGTGATAACGCAGAAGGAGGCAGCGGAGAGGGAGAGGGAAGCCGACCCGCTCTCCGCCAGGAGGCTAGCATCGGCGGGGCAACCCCGACGAGGCCGACGGCCCCCGTAAGGGGCCGCAGACGTAATGGCGGCGGTGGTACTACTTAGTACTTCCACCGCCGCCAAGGGGGGCTGGCCGTTAAGGCGCCCCCGAGGTGGACAGGTCGCGGGGGGCGAGGTGGAGCAATAATCCCCTCCCCCCCTCTACAAAGATGCGACCTGCCGGTCGACCACCCTCCTTTTATTTTATAATATTTCATTTTACTCTATATTATAAATTTTATCTTTATCTTTTATTCCCCTACATTTTGCCCCCCTTCTTATGTTTGTTGTGTTTTGTCCATTGTATTTATTTACTTATTATTATTTATTTATTTAATGACTTTTATTTTATCTATACACCTTTTCATTTACTGATTTTATCTTTTATTTTATCATATTTTTAAGTTTTATGCGGGTTGACAGGGGGGCGGGACGGAGGGAGGGGACAGACGCGAGCCGGAATTCGCCTCTGTCCCCTCCTTGTCGCGTGCGGAAAAAAATACAATGCAGCGTGTACGAGTATTTGCACATGTATAAAAATCGGATGGCGCAGTAACAAAAATTCTAAATTATACAGCACAAGTTGCAGCAATGCATGCGCATAAGTTAAATTACCTGCATACCTCCGTTTCCTCAAACTGTGTGTAAACTGTGTGTTCATAACTGGCATTGGGAGGATCGCAGTGCCACCACTGCGAGGAGGCCCAGGACTCTGCGCGGCATACGCTGGAAGAATGTCCAGCGTGGTCGGCACCGCGCAGAGACCTAAGGGGCGTTATTGGGATGGACCTCCCGTTGCCGGTCGTGGTCGACCACATGATCGGCAGCGAGAGGTCAAGAGCAGCGATTGCCTCCTTCTGTGAGATTGTGATAACGCAGAAGGAGGCAGCGGAGAGGGAGAGGGAAGCCGACCCGCTCTCCGCCAGGAGGCTAGCATCGGCGGGGCAACCCCGACGAGGCCGACGGCCCCCGTAAGGGGCCGCAGACGTAATGGCGGCGGTGGTACTACTTAGTACTTCCACCGCCGCCAAGGGGGGCTGGCCGTTAAGGCGCCCCCGAGGTGGACAGGTCGCGGGGGGCGAGGTGGAGCAATAATCCCCTCCCCCCCTCTACAAAGATGCGACCTGCCGGTCGACCACCCTCCTTTTATTTTATAATATTTCATTTTACTCTATATTATAAATTTTATCTTTATCTTTTATTCCCCTATATTTTGCCCCCCTTCTTATGTTTGTTGTGTTTTGTCCATTGTATTTATTTACTTATTATTATTTATTTATTTAATGACTTTTATTTTATCTATACACCTTTTCATTTACTGATTTTATCTTTTATTTTATCATATTTTTAAGTTTTATGCGGGTTGACAGGGGGGCGGGACGGGGGGAGGGGACAGACGCGAGCCGGAACTCGCCTCTGTCCCTTCCTTGTCGCGTGCGGAAAAAAATACAATGCAGCGTGTACGAGTATTTGCACATGTATAAAAATCGGATGGCGCAGTAACAAAAATTCTAAATTATACAGCACAAGTTGCAGCAATGCATGCGCATAAGTTAAATTACCTGCATACCTCCGTTTCCTCAAACTGTGTGTTCATAACTGGCATTGGGAGGATCGCAGTGCCACCACTGCGAGGAGGCCCAGGACTCTGCGCGGCATACGCTGGAAGAATGTCCAGCCTGGTCGGCACCGCGTAGAGACCTAAGGGGAGTTATTGGGATGGACCTCCCGTTGCCGGTCGTGGTCGACCACATGATCGGCAGCGAGAGGTCAAGAGCAGCGATTGCCTCCTTCTGTGAGATTGTGATAACGCAGAAGGAGTCAGCGAAGAGGGAGAGGGAAGCCGACCCGCTCTCCGCCAGGAGGCTAGCATCGGCGGGGCAACCCCGACGAGGCCGACGGCCCCCGTAAGGGGCCGCAGACGTAATGGCGGCGGTGGTACTACTTAGTACTTCCACCGCCGCCAAGGGGGGCTGGCCGTTAAGGCGCCCCCGAGGTGGACAGGTCGCGGGGGGCGAGGTGGAGCAATAATCCCCTCCCCCCCTCTACAAAGATGCGACCTGCCGGTCGACCACCCTCCTTTTATTTTATAATATTTCATTTTACTCTATATTATAAATTTTATCTTTATCTTTTATTCCCCTATATTTTGCCCCCCTTCTTATGTTTGTTGTGTTTTGTCCATTGTATTTATTTACTTATTATTATTTATTTATTTAATGACTTTTATTTTATCTATACACCTTTTCATTTACTGATTTTATCTTTTATTTTATCATATTTTTAAGTTTTATGCGGGTTGACAGGGGGGCGGGACGGGGGGAGGGGACAGACGCGAGCCGGAACTCGCCTCTGTCCCTTCCTTGTCGCGTGCGGAAAAAAATACAATGCAGCGTGTACGAGTATTTGCACATGTATAAAAATCGGATGGCGCAGTAACAAAAATTCTAAATTATACAGCACAAGTTGCAGCAATGCATGCGCATAAGTTAAATTACCTGCATACCTCCGTTTCCTCAAACTGTGTGTTCATAACTGGCATTGGGAGGATCGCAGTGCCACCACTGCGAGGCGGCCCAGGACTCTGCGCGGCATACGCTGGAAGAATGTCCAGCGTGGTCGGCACCGCGCAGAGACCTAAGGGGCGTTATTGGGATGGACCTCCCGTTGCCGGTCGTGGTCGACCACATGATCGGCAGCGAGAGGTCAAGAGCAGCGATTGCCTCCTTCTGTGAGATTGTGATAACGCAGAAGGAGGCAGCGGAGAGGGAGAGGGAAGCCGACCCGCTCTCCGCCAGGAGGCTAGCATCGGCGGGGCAACCCCGACGAGGCCGACGGCCCCCGTAAGGGGCCGCAGACGTAATGGCGGCGGTGGTACTACTTAGTACTTCCACCGCCGCCAAGGGGGGCTGGCCGTTAAGGCGCCCCCGAGGTGGACAGGTCGCGGGGGGCGAGGTGGAGCAATAATCCCCTCCCCCCCTCTACAAAGATGCGACCTGCCGGTCGACCACCCTCCTTTTATTTTATAATATTTCATTTTACTCTATATTATAAATTTTATCTTTATCTTTTATTCCCCTACATTTTGCCCCCCTTCTTATGTTTGTTGTGTTTTGTCCATTGTATTTATTTACTTATTATTATTTATTTATTTAATGACTTTTATTTTATCTATACACCTTTTCATTTACTGATTTTATCTTTTATTTTATCATATTTTTAAGTTTTATGCGGGTTGACAGGGGGGCGGGACGGAGGGAGGGGACAGACGCGAGCCGGAATTCGCCTCTGTCCCCTCCTTGTCGCGTGCGGAAAAAAATACAATGCAGCGTGTACGAGTATTTGCACATGTATAAAAATCGGATGGCGCAGTAACAAAAATTCTAAATTATACAGCACAAGTTGCAGCAATGCATGCGCATAAGTTAAATTACCTGCATACCTCCGTTTCCTCAAACTGTGTGTTCATAACTGGCATTGGGAGGATCGCAGTGCCACCACTGCGAGGAGGCCCAGGACTCTGCGCGGCATACGCTGGAAGAATGTCCAGCGTGGTCGGCACCGCGCAGAGACCTAAGGGGCGTTATTGGGATGGACCTCCCGTTGCCGGTCGTGGTCGACCACATGATCGGCAGCGAGAGGTCAAGAGCAGCGATTGCCTCCTTCTGTGAGATTGTGATAACGCAGAAGGAGGCAGCGGAGAGGGAGAGGGAAGCCGACCCGCTCTCCGCCAGGAGGCTAGCATCGGCGGGGCAACCCCGACGAGGCCGACGGCCCCCGTAAGGGGCCGCAGACGTAATGGCGGCGGTGGTACTACTTAGTACTTCCACCGCCGCCAAGGGGGGCTGGCCGTTAAGGCGCCCCCGAGGTGGACAGGTCGCGGGGGGCGAGGTGGAGCAATAATCCCCTCCCCCCCTCTACAAAGATGCGACCTGCCGGTCGACCACCCTCCTTTTATTTTATAATATTTCATTTTACTCTATATTATAAATTTTATCTTTATCTTTTATTCCCCTATATTTTGCCCCCCTTCTTATGTTTGTTGTGTTTTGTCCATTGTATTTATTTACTTATTATTATTTATTTATTTAATGACTTTTATTTTATCTATACACCTTTTCATTTACTGATTTTATCTTTTATTTTATCATATTTTTAAGTTTTATGCGGGTTGACAGGGGGGCGGGACGGGGGGAGGGGACAGACGCGAGCCGGAACTCGCCTCTGTCCCTTCCTTGTCGCGTGCGGAAAAAAATACAATGCAGCGTGTACGAGTATTTGCACATGTATAAAAATCGGATGGCGCAGTAACAAAAATTCTAAATTATACAGCACAAGTTGCAGCAATGCATGCGCATAAGTTAAATTACCTGCATACCTCCGTTTCCTCAAACTGTGTGTTCATAACTGGCATTGGGAGGATCGCAGTGCCACCACTGCGAGGCGGCCCAGGACTCTGCGCGGCATACGCTGGAAGAATGTCCAGCGTGGTCGGCACCGCGCAGAGACCTAAGGGGAGTTATTGGGATGGACCTCCCGTTGCCGGTCGTGGTCGACCACATGATCGGCAGCGAGAGGTCAAGAGCAGCGATTGCCTCCTTCTGTGAGATTGTGATAACGCAGAAGGAGTCAGCGAAGAGGGAGAGGGAAGCCGACCCGCTCTCCGCCAGGAGGCTAGCATCGGCGGGGCAACCCCGACGAGGCCGACGGCCCCCGTAAGGGGCCGCAGACGTAATGGCGGCGGTGGTACTACTTAGTACTTCCACCGCCGCCAAGGGGGGCTGGCCGTTAAGGCGCCCCCGAGGTGGACAGGTCGCGGGGGGCGAGGTGGAGCAATAATCCCCTCCCCCCCTCTACAAAGATGCGACCTGCCGGTCGACCACCCTCCTTTTATTTTATAATATTTCATTTTACTCTATATTATAAATTTTATCTTTATCTTTTATTCCCCTATATTTTGCCCCCCTTCTTATGTTTGTTGTGTTTTGTCCATTGTATTTATTTACTTATTATTATTTATTTATTTAATGACTTTTATTTTATCTATACACCTTTTCATTTACTGATTTTATCTTTTATTTTATCATATTTTTAAGTTTTATGCGGGTTGACAGGGGGGCGGGACGGGGGGAGGGGACAGACGCGAGCCGGAACTCGCCTCTGTCCCTTCCTTGTCGCGTGCGGAAAAAAATACAATGCAGCGTGTACGAGTATTTGCACATGTATAAAAATCGGATGGCGCAGTAACAAAAATTCTAAATTATACAGCACAAGTTGCAGCAATGCATGCGCATAAGTTAAATTACCTGCATACCTCCGTTTCCTCAAACTGTGTGTTCATAACTGGCATTGGGAGGATCGCAGTGCCACCACTGCGAGGCGGCCCAGGACTCTGCGCGGCATACGCTGGAAGAATGTCCAGCGTGGTCGGCACCGCGCAGAGACCTAAGGGGCGTTATTGGGATGGACCTCCCGTTGCCGGTCGTGGTCGACCACATGATCGGCAGCGAGAGGTCAAGAGCAGCGATTGCCTCCTTCTGTGAGATTGTGATAACGCAGAAGGAGGCAGCGGAGAGGGAGAGGGAAGCCGACCCGCTCTCCGCCAGGAGGCTAGCATCGGCGGGGCAACCCCGACGAGGCCGACGGCCCCCGTAAGGGGCCGCAGACGTAATGGCGGCGGTGGTACTACTTAGTACTTCCACCGCCGCCAAGGGGGGCTGGCCGTTAAGGCGCCCCCGAGGTGGACAGGTCGCGGGGGGCGAGGTGGAGCAATAATCTCCTCCCCCCCTCTACAAAGATGCGACCTGCCGGTCGACCACCCTCCTTTTATTTTATAATATTTCATTTTACTCTATATTATAAATTTTATCTTTATCTTTTATTCCCCTATATTTTGCCCCCCTTCTTATGTTTGTTGTGTTTTGTCCATTGTATTTATTTACTTATTATTATTTATTTATTTAATGACTTTTATTTTATCTATACACCTTTTCATTTACTGATTTTATCTTTTATTTTATCATATTTTTAAGTTTTATGCGGGTTGACAGGGGGGCGGGACGGGGGGAGGGGACAGACGCGAGCCGGAACTCGCCTCTGTCCCTTCCTTGTCGCGTGCGGAAAAAAATACAATGCAGCGTGTACGAGTATTTGCACATGTATAAAAATCGGATGGCGCAGTAACAAAAATTCTAAATTATACAGCACAAGTTGCAGCAATGCATGCGCATAAGTTAAATTACCTGCATACCTCCGTTTCCTCAAACTGTGTGTTCATAACTGGCATTGGGAGGATCGCAGTGCCACCACTGCGAGGAGGCCCAGGACTCTGCGCGGCATACGCTGGAAGAATGTCCAGCGTGGTCGGCACCGCGCAGAGACCTAAGGGGCGTTATTGGGATGGACCTCCCGTTGCCGGTCGTGGTCGACCACATGATCGGCAGCGAGAGGTCAAGAGCAGCGATTGCCTCCTTCTGTGAGATTGTGATAACGCAGAAGGAGGCAGCGGAGAGGGAGAGGGAAGCCGACCCGCTCTCCGCCAGGAGGCTAGCATCGGCGGGGCAACCCCGACGAGGCCGACGGCCCCCGTAAGGGGCCGCAGACGTAATGGCGGCGGTGGTACTACTTAGTACTTCCACCGCCGCCAAGGGGGGCTGGCCGTTAAGGCGCCCCCGAGGTGGACAGGTCGCGGGGGGCGAGGTGGAGCAATAATCCCCTCCCCCCCTGTACAAAGATGCGACCTGCCGGTCGACCACCCTCCTTTTATTTTATAATATTTCATTTTACTCTATATTATAAATTTTATCTTTATCTTTTATTCCCCTATATTTTGCCCCCCTTCTTATGTTTGTTGTGTTTTGTCCATTGTATTTATTTACTTATTATTATTTATTTATTTAATGACTTTTATTTTATCTATACACCTTTTCATTTACTGATTTTATCTTTTATTTTATCATATTTTTAAGTTTTATGCGGGTTGACAGGGGGGCGGGACGGGGGGAGGGGACAGACGCGAGCCGGAACTCGCCTCTGTCCCTTCCTTGTCGCGTGCGGAAAAAAATACAATGCAGCGTGTACGAGTATTTGCACATGTATAAAAATCGGATGGCGCAGTAACAAAAATTCTAAATTATACAGCACAAGTTGCAGCAATGCATGCGCATAAGTTAAATTACCTGCATACCTCCGTTTCCTCAAACTGTGTGTTCATAACTGGCATTGGGAGGATCGCAGTGCCACCACTGCGAGGAGGCTCAGGACTCTGCGCGGCATACGCTGGAAGAATGTCCAGCGTGGTCGGCACCGCGCAGAGACCTAAGGGGCGTTATTGGGATGGACCTCCCGTTGCCGGTCGTGGTCGACCACATGATCGGCAGCGAGAGGTCAAGAGCAGCGATTGCCTCCTTCTGTGAGATTGTGATAACGCAGAAGGAGGCAGCGGAGAGGGAGAGGGAAGCCGACCCGCTCTCCGCCAGGAGGCTAGCATCGGCGGGGCAACCCCGACGAGGCCGACGGCCCCCGTAAGGGGACGCAGACGTAATGGCGGCGGTGGTACTACTTAGTACTTCCACCGCCGCCAAGGGGGGCTGGCCGTTAAGGCGCCCCCGAGGTGGACAGGTCGCGGGGGGCGAGGTGGAGCAATAATCCCCTCCCCCCCCTCTACAAAGATGCGACCTGCCGGTCGACCACCATCCTTTTATTTTATAATATTTCATTTTACTCTATATTATAAATTTTATCTTTATCTTTTATTCCCCTATATTTTGCCCCCCTTCTTATGTTTGTTGTGTTTTGTCCATTGTATTTATTTACTTATTATTATTTATTTATTTAATGACTTTTATTGTATCTATACACCTTTTCATTTACTGATTTTATCTTTTATTTTATCATATTTTTAAGTTTTATGCGGGTTGACAGGGGGGCGGGACGGAGGGAGGGGACAGACGCGAGCCGGAATTCGCCTCTGTCCCCTCCTTGTCGCGTGCGGAAAAAAATACAATGCAGCGTGTACGAGTATTTGCACATGTATAAAAATCGGATGGCGCAGCAACAAAAATTCTAAATTATACAGCACAAGTTGCAGCAATGCATGCGCATAAGTTAAATTACCTGCATACCTCCGTTTCCTCAAACTGTGTGTTCATAACTGGCATTGGGAGGATCGCAGTGCCACCACTGCGAGGAGGCCCAGGACTCTGCGCGGCATACGCTGGAAGAATGTCCAGCCTGGTCGGCACCGCGTAGAGACCTAAGGGGAGTTATTGGGATGGACCTCCCGTTGCCGGTCGTGGTCGACCACATGATCGGCAGCGAGAGGTCAAGAGCAGCGATTGCCTCCTTCTGTGAGATTGTGATAACGCAGAAGGAGTCAGCGAAGAGGGAGAGGGAAGCCGACCCGCTCTCCGCCAGGAGGCTAGCATCGGCGGGGCAACCCCGACGAGGCCGACGGCCCCCGTAAGGGGCCGCAGACGTAATGGCGGCGGTGGTACTACTTAGTACTTCCACCGCCGCCAAGGGTGGCTGGCCGTTAAGGCGCCCCCGAGGTGGACAGGTCGCGGGGGGCGAGGTGGAGCAATAATCCCCTCCCCCCCTCTACAAAGATGCGACCTGCCGGTCGACCACCCTCCTTTTATTTTATAATATTTCATTTTACTCTATATTATAAATTTTATCTTTATCTTTTATTCCCCTATATTTTGCCCCCCTTCTTATGTTTGTTGTGTTTTGTCCATTGTATTTATTTACTTATTATTATTTATTTATTTAATGACTTTTATTTTATCTATACACCTTTTCATTTACTGATTTTATCTTTTATTTTATCATATTTTTAAGTTTTATGCGGGTTGACAGGGGGGCGGGACGGGGGGAGGGGACAGACGCGAGCCGGAACTCGCCTCTGTCCCTTCCTTGTCGCGTGCGGAAAAAAATACAATGCAGCGTGTACGAGTATTTGCACATGTATAAAAATCGGATGGCGCAGTAACAAAAATTCTAAATTATACAGCACAAGTTGCAGCAATGCATGCGCATAAGTTAAATTACCTGCATACCTCCGTTTCCTCAAACTGTGTGTTCATAACTGGCATTGGGAGGATCGCAGTGCCACCACTGCGAGGCGGCCCAGGACTCTGCGCGGCATACGCTGGAAGAATGTCCAGCGTGGTCGGCACCGCGCAGAGACCTAAGGGGCGTTATTGGGATGGACCTCCCGTTGCCGGTCGTGGTCGACCACATGATCGGCAGCGAGAGGTCAAGAGCAGCGATTGCCTCCTTCTGTGAGATTGTGATAACGCAGAAGGAGGCAGCGGAGAGGGAGAGGGAAGCCGACCCGCTCTCCGCCAGGAGGCTAGCATCGGCGGGGCAACCCCGACGAGGCCGACGGCCCCCGTAAGGGGCCGCAGACGTAATGGCGGCGGTGGTACTACTTAGTACTTCCACCGCCGCCAAGGGGGGCTGGCCGTTAAGGCGCCCCCGAGGTGGACAGGTCGCGGGGGGCGAGGTGGAGCAATAATCCCCTCCCCCCCTCTACAAAGATGCGACCTGCCGGTCGACCACCCTCCTTTTATTTTATAATATTTCATTTTACTCTATATTATAAATTTTATCTTTATCTTTTATTCCCCTACATTTTGCCCCCCTTCTTATGTTTGTTGTGTTTTGTCCATTGTATTTATTTACTTATTATTATTTATTTATTTAATGACTTTTATTTTATCTATACACCTTTTCATTTACTGATTTTATCTTTTATTTTATCATATTTTTAAGTTTTATGCGGGTTGACAGGGGGGCGGGACGGAGGGAGGGGACAGACGCGAGCCGGAATTCGCCTCTGTCCCCTCCTTGTCGCGTGCGAAAAAAAATACAATGCAGCGTGTACGAGTAATTGCACATGTATAAAAATCGGATGGCGCAGTAACAAAAATTCTAAATTATACAGCACAAGTTGCAGCAATGCATGCGCATAAGTTAAATTACCTGCATACCTCCGTTTCCTCAAACTGTGTGTTCATAACTGGCATTGGGAGGATCGCAGTGCCACCACTGCGAGGAGGCCCAGGACTCTGCGCGGCATACGCTGGAAGAATGTCCAGCGTGGTCGGCACCGCGCAGAGACCTAAGGGGCGTTATTGGGATGGACCTCCCGTTGCCGGTCGTGGTCGACCACATGATCGGCAGCGAGAGGTCAAGAGCAGCGATTGCCTCCTTCTGTGAGATTGTGATAACGCAGAAGGAGGCAGCGGAGAGGGAGAGGGAAGCCGACCCGCTCTCCGCCAGGAGGCTAGCATCGGCGGGGCAACCCCGACGAGGCCGACGGCCCCCGTAAGGGGCCGCAGACGTAATGGCGGCGGTGGTACTACTTAGTACTTCCACCGCCGCCAAGGGGGGCTGGCCGTTAAGGCGCCCCCGAGGTGGACAGTTCGCGGGGGGCGAGGTGGAGCAATAATCCCCTCCCCCCCTCTACAAAGATGCGACCTGCCGGTCGACCACCCTCCTTTTATTTTATAATATTTCATTTTACTCTATATTATAAATTTTATCTTTATCTTTTATTCCCCTATATTTTGCCCCCCTTCTTATGTTTGTTGTGTTTTGTCCATTGTATTTATTTACTTATTATTATTTATTTATTTAATGACTTTTATTTTATCTATACACCTTTTCATTTACTGATTTTATCTTTTATTTTATCATATTTTTAAGTTTTATGCGGGTTGACAGGGGGGAGGGACGGGGGGAGGGGACAGACGCGAGCCGGAACTCGCCTCTGTCCCTTCCTTGTCGCGTGCGGAAAAAAATACAATGCAGCGTGTACGAGTATTTGCACATGTATAAAAATCGGATGGCGCAGTAACAAAAATTCTAAATTATACAGCACAAGTTGCAGCAATGCATGCGCATAAGTTAAATTACCTGCATACCTCCGTTTCCTCAAACTGTGTGTTCATAACTGGCATTGGGAGGATCGCAGTGCCACCACTGCGAGGAGGCTCAGGACTCTGCGCGGCATACGCTGGAAGAATGTCCAGCGTGGTCGGCACCGCGCAGAGACCTAAGGGGCGTTATTGGGATGGACCTCCCGTTGCCGGTCGTGGTCGACCACATGATCGGCAGCGAGAGGTCAAGAGCAGCGATTGCCTCCTTCTGTGAGATTGTGATAACGCAGAAGGAGGCAGCGGAGAGGGAGAGGGAAGCCGACCCGCTCTCCGCCAGGAGGCTAGCATCGGCGGGGCAACCCCGACGAGGCCGACGGCCCCCGTAAGGGGCCGCAGACGTAATGGCGGCGGTGGTACTACTTAGTACTTCCACCGCCGCCAAGGGGGGCTGGCCGTTAAGGCGCCCCCGAGGTGGACAGGTCGCGGGGGGCGAGGTGGAGCAATAATCCCCTCCCCCCCTCTACAAAGATGCGACCTGCCGGTCGACCACCCTCCTTTTATTTTATAATATTTCATTTTACTCTATATTATAAATTTTATCTTTATCTTTTATTCCCCTATATTTTGCCCCCCTTCTTATGTTTGTTGTGTTTTGTCCATTGTATTTATTTACTTATTATTATTTATTTATTTAATGACTTTTATTTTATCTGTACACCTTTTCATTTACTGATTTTATCTTTTATTTTATCATATTTTTAAGTTTTATGCGGGTTGACAGGGGGGCGGGACGGGGGGAGGGGACAGACGCGAGCCGGAACTCGCCTCTGTCCCTTCCTTGTCGCGTGCGGAAAAAAATACAATGCAGCGTGTACGAGTATTTGCACATGTATAAAAATCGGATGGCGCAGTAACAAAAATTCTAAATTATACAGCACAAGTTGCAGCAATGCATGCGCATAAGTTAAATTACCTGCATACCTCCGTTTCCTCAAACTGTGTGTTCATAACTGGCATTGGGAGGATCGCAGTGCCACCACTGCGAGGCGGCCCAGGACTCTGCGCGGCATACGCTGGAAGAATGTCCAGCGTGGTCGGCACCGCGCAGAGACCTAAGGGGCGTTATTGGGATGGACCTCCCGTTGCCGGTCGTGGTCGACCACATGATCGGCAGCGAGAGGTCAAGAGCAGCGATTGCCTCCTTCTGTGAGATTGTGATAACGCAGAAGGGGGCAGCGGAGAGGGAGAGGGAAGCCGACCCGCTCTCCGCCAGGAGGCTAGCATCGGCGGGGCAACCCCGACGAGGCCGACGGCCCCCGTAAGGGGCCGCAGACGTAATGGCGGCGGTGGTACTACTTAGTACTTCCACCGCCGCCAAGGGGGGCTGGCCGTTAAGGCGCCCCCGAGGTGGACAGGTCGCGGGGGGCGAGGTGGAGCAATAATCCCCTCCCCCCCCTCTACAAAGATGCGACCTGCCGGTCGACCACCCTCCTTTTATTTTATAATATTTCATTTTACTCTATATTATAAATTTTATCTTTATCTTTTATTCCCCTACATTTTGCCCCCCTTCTTATGTTTGTTGTGTTTTGTCCATTGTATTTATTTACTTATTATTATTTATTTATTTAATGACTTTTATTTTATCTATACACCTTTTCATTTACTGATTTTATCTTTTATTTTATCATATTTTTAAGTTTTATGCGGGTTGACAGGGGGGCGGGACGGAGGGAGGGGACAGACGCGAGCCGGAATTCGCCTCTGTCCCCTCCTTGTCGCGTGCGGAAAAAAATACAATGCAGCGTGTACGAGTATTTGCACATGTATAAAAATCGGATGGCGCAGTAACAAAAATTCTAAATTATACAGCACAAGTTGCAGCAATGCATGCGCATAAGTTAAATTACCTGCATACCTCCGTTTCCTCAAACTGTGTGTTCATAACTGGCATTGGGAGGATCGCAGTGCCACCACTGCGAGGCGGCCCAGGACTCTGCGCGGCATACGCTGGAAGAATGTCCAGCGTGGTCGGCACCGCGCAGAGACCTAAGGGGCGTTATTGGGATGGACCTCCCGTTGCCGGTCGTGGTCGACCACATGATCGGCAGCGAGAGGTCAAGAGCAGCGATTGCCTCCTTCTGTGAGATTGTGATAACGCAGAAGGAGGCAGCGGAGAGGGAGAGGGAAGCCGACCCGCTCTCCGCCAGGAGGCTAGCATCGGCGGGGCAACCCCGACGAGGCCGACGGCCCCCGTAAGGGGCCGCAGACGTAATGGCGGCGGTGGTACTACTTAGTACTTCCACCGCCGCCAAGGGGTGCTGGCCGTTAAGGCGCCCCCGAGGTGGACAGGTCGCGGGGGGCGAGGTGGAGCAATAATCCCCTCCCCCCCTCTACAAAGATGCGACCTGCCGGTCGACCACCCTCCTTTTATTTTATAATATTTCATTTTACTCTATATTATAAATTTTATCTTTATCTTTTATTCCCCTATATTTTGCCCCCCTTCTTATGTTTGTTGTGTTTTGTCCATTGTATTTATTTACTTATTATTATTTATTTATTTAATGACTTTTATTTTATCTATACACCTTTTCATTTACTGACTTTATCTTTTATTTTATCATATTTTTAAGTTTTATGCGGGTTGACAGGGGGGCGGGACGGGGGGAGGGGACAGACGCGAGCCGGAACTCGCCTCTGTCCCTTCCTTGTCGCGTGCGGAAAAAAATACAATGCAGCGTGTACGAGTATTTGCACATGTATAAAAATCGGATGGCGCAGTAACAAAAATTCTAAATTATACAGCACAAGTTGCAGCAATGCATGCGCATAAGTTAAATTACCTGCATACCTCCGTTTCCTCAAACTGTGTGTTCATAACTGGCATTGGGAGGATCGCAGTGCCACCACTGCGAGGCGGCCCAGGACTCTGCGCGGCATACGCTGGAAGAATGTCCAGCGTGGTCGGCACCGCGCAGAGACCTAAGGGGCGTTATTGGGATGGACCTCCCGTTGCCGGTCGTGGTCGACCACATGATCGGCAGCGAGAGGTCAAGAGCAGCGATTGCCTCCTTCTGTGAGATTGTGATAACGCAGAAGGAGGCAGCGGAGAGGGAGAGGGAAGCCGACCCGCTCTCCGCCAGGAGGCTAGCATCGGCGGGGCAACCCCGACGAGGCCGACGGCCCCCGTAAGGGGCCGCAGACGTAATGGCGGCGGTGGTACTACTTAGTACTTCCACCGCCGCCAAGGGGGGCTGGCCGTTAAGGCGCCCCCGAGGTGGACAGGTCGCGGGGGGCGAGGTGGAGCAATAATCCCCTCCCCCCCCTCTACAAAGATGCGACCTGCCGGTCGACCACCCTCCTTTTATTTTATAATATTTCATTTTACTCTATATTATAAATTTTATCTTTATCTTTTATTCCCCTACATTTTGCCCCCCTTCTTATGTTTGTTGTGTTTTGTCCATTGTATTTATTTACTTATTATTATTTATTTATTTAATGACTTTTATTTTATCTATACACCTTTTCATTTACTGATTTTATCTTTTATTTTATCATATTTTTAAGTTTTATGCGGGTTGACAGGGGGGCGGGACGGAGGGAGGGGACAGACGCGAGCCGGAATTCGCCTCTGTCCCCTCCTTGTCGCGTGCGGAAAAAAATACAATGCAGCGTGTACGAGTATTTGCACATGTATAAAAATCGGATGGCGCAGTAACAAAAATTCTAAATTATACAGCACAAGTTGCAGCAATGCATGCGCATAAGTTAAATTACCTGCATACCTCCGTTTCCTCAAACTGTGTGTTCATAACTGGCATTGGGAGGATCGCAGTGCCACCACTGCGAGGCGGCCCAGGACTCTGCGCGGCATACGCTGGAAGAATGTCCAGCGTGGTCGGCACCGCGCAGAGACCTAAGGGGCGTTATTGGGATGGACCTCCCGTTGCCGGTCGTGGTCGACCACATGATCGGCAGCGAGAGGTCAAGAGCAGCGATTGCCTCCTTCTGTGAGATTGTGATAACGCAGAAGGGGGCAGCGGAGAGGGAGAGGGAAGCCGACCCGCTCTCCGCCAGGAGGCTAGCATCGGCGGGGCAACCCCGACGAGGCCGACGGCCCCCGTAAGGGGCCGCAGACGTAATGGCGGCGGTGGTACTACTTAGTACTTCCACCGCCGCCAAGGGGGGCTGGCCGTTAAGGCGCCCCCGAGGTGGACAGGTCGCGGGGGGCGAGGTGGAGCAATAATCCCCTCCCCCCCCTCTACAAAGATGCGACCTGCCGGTCGACCACCTTCCTTTTATTTTATAATATTTCATTTTACTCTATATTATAAATTTTATCTTTATCTTTTATTCCCCTACATTTTGCCCCCCTTCTTATGTTTGTTGTGTTTTGTCCATTGTATTTATTTACTTATTATTATTTATTTATTTAATGACTTTTATTTTATCTATACACCTTTTCATTTACTGATTTTATCTTTTATTTTATCATATTTTTAAGTTTTATGCGGGTTGACAGGGGGGCGGGACGGAGGGAGGGGACAGACGCGAGCCGGAATTCGCCTCTGTCCCCTCCTTGTCGCGTGCGGAAAAAAATACAATGCAGCGTGTACGAGTATTTGCACATGTATAAAAATCGGATGGCGCAGTAACAAAAATTCTAAATTATACAGCACAAGTTGCAGCAATGCATGCGCATAAGTTAAATTACCTGCATACCTCCGTTTCCTCAAACTGTGTGTTCATAACTGGCATTGGGAGGATCGCAGTGCCACCACTGCGAGGAGGCCCAGGACTCTGCGCGGCATACGCTGGAAGAATGTCCAGCGTGGTCGGCACCGCGCAGAGACCTAAGGGGCGTTATTGGGATGGACCTCCCGTTGCCGGTCGTGGTCGACCACATGATCGGCAGCGAGAGGTCAAGAGCAGCGATTGCCTCCTTCTGTGAGATTGTGATAACGCAGAAGGAGGCAGCGGAGAGGGAGAGGGAAGCCGACCCGCTCTCCGCCAGGAGGCTAGCATCGGCGGGGCAACCCCGACGAGGCCGACGGCCCCCGTAAGGGGCCGCAGACGTAATGGCGGCGGTGGTACTACTTAGTACTTCCACCGCCGCCAAGGGGGGCTGGCCGTTAAGGCGCCCCCGAGGTGGACAGGTCGCGGGGGGCGAGGTGGAGCAATAATCCCCTCCCCCCCCTCTACAAAGATGCGACCTGCCGGTCGACCACCCTCCTTTTATTTTATAATATTTCATTTTACTCTATATTATAAATTTTATCTTTATCTTTTATTCCCCTATATTTTGCCCCCCTTCTAATGTTTGTTGTGTTTTGTCCATTGTATTTATTTACTTATTATTATTTATTTATTTAATGACTTTTATTGTATCTATACACCTTTTCATTTACTGATTTTATCTTTTATTTTATCATATTTTTAAGTTTTATGCGGGTTGACAGGGGGGCGGGACGGAGGGAGGGGACAGACGCGAGCCGGAATTCGCCTCTGTCCCCTCCTTGTCGCGTGCGGAAAAAAATACAGTGCAGCGTGTACGAGTATTTGCACATGTATAAAAATCGGATGGCGCAGTAACAAAAATTCTAAATTATACAGCACAAGTTGCAGCAATGCATGCGCATAAGTTAAATTACCTGCATACCTCCGTTTCCTCAAACTGTGTGTTCATAACTGGCATTGGGAGGATCGCAGTGCCACCACTGCGAGGCGGTCCAGGACTCTGCGCGGCATACGCTGGAAGAATGTCCAGCGTGGTCGGCACCGCGCAGAGACCTAAGGGGCATTATTGGGATGGACCTCCCGTTGCCGGTCGTGGTCGACCACATGATCGGCAGCGAGAGGTCAAGAGCAGCGATTGCCTCCTTCTGTGAGATTGTGATAACGCAGAAGGAGGCAGCGGAGAGGGAGAGGGAAGCCGACCCGCTCTCCGCCAGGAGGCTAGCATCGGCGGGGCAACCCCGACGAGGCCGACGGCCCCCGTAAGGGGCCGCAGACGTAATGGCGGCGGTGGTACTACTTAGTACTTCCACCGCCGCCAAGGGGGGCTGGCCGTTAAGGCGCCCCCGAGGTGGACAGGTCGCGGGGGGCGAGGTGGAGCAATAATCCCCTCCCCCCCCTCTACAAAGATGCGACCTGCCGGTCGACCACCCTCCTTTTATTTTATAATATTTCATTTTACTCTATATTATAAATTTTATCTTTATCTTTTATTCCCCTTTATTTTGCCCCCCTTCTTATGTTTGTTGTGTTTTGTCCATTGTATTTATTTACTTATTATTATTTATTTATTTAATGACTTTTATTTTATCTATACACCTTTTCATTTACTGATTTTATCTTTTATTTTATCATATTTTTAAGTTTTATGCGGGTTGACAGGGGGGCGGGACGGGGGGAGGGGACAGACGCGAGCCGGAACTCGCCTCTGTCCCTTCCTTGTCGCGTGCGGAAAAAAATACAATGCAGCGTGTACGAGTATTTGCACATGTATAAAAATCGGATGGCGCAGTAACAAAAATTCTAAATTATACAGCACAAGTTGCAGCAATGCATGCGCATAAGTTAAATTACCTGCATACCTCCGTTTCCTCAAACTGTGTGTTCATAGCTGGCATTGGGAGGATCGCAGTGCCACCACTGCGAGGAGGCCCAGGACTCTGCGCGGCATACGCTGGAAGAATGTCCAGCGTGGTCGGCACCGCGCAGAGACCTAAGGGGCGTTATTGGGATGGACCTCCCGTTGCCGGTCGTGGTCGACCACATGATCGGCAGCGAGAGGTCAAGAGCAGCGATTGCCTCCTTCTGTGAGATTGTGATAACGCAGAAGGAGGCAGCGGAGAGGGAGAGGGAAGCCGACCCGCTCTCCGCCAGGAGGCTAGCATCGGCGGGGCAACCCCGACGAGGCCGACGGCCCCCGTAAGGGGACGCAGACGTAATGGCGGCGGTGGTACTACTTAGTACTTCCACCGCCGCCAAGGGGGGCTGGCCGTTAAGGCGCCCCCGAGGTGGACAGGTCGCGGGGGGCGAGGTGGAGCAATAATCCCCTCCCCCCCCTCTACAAAGATGCGACCTGCCGGTCGACCACCATCCTTTTATTTTATAATATTTCATTTTACTCTATATTATAAATTTTACCTTTATCTTTTATTCCCCTATATTTTGCCCCCCTTCTTATGTTTGTTGTGTTTTGTCCATTGTATTTATTTACTTATTATTATTTATTTATTTAATGACTTTTATTGTATCTATACACCTTTTCATTTACTGATTTTATCTTTTATTTTATCATATTTTTAAGTTTTATGCGGGTTGACAGGGGGGCGGGACGGAGGGAGGGGACAGACGCGAGCCGGAATTCGCCTCTGTCCCCTCCTTGTCGCGTGCGGAAAAAAATACAATGCAGCGTGTACGAGTATTTGCACATGTATAAAAATCGGATGGCACAGCAACAAAAATTCTAAATTATACAGCACAAGTTGCAGCAATGCATGCGCATAAGTTAAATTACCTGCATACCTCCGTTTCCTCAAACTGTGTGTTCATAACTGGCATTGGGAGGATCGCAGTGCCACCACTGCGAGGAGGCCCAGGACTCTGCGCGGCATACGCTGGAAGAATGTCCAGCCTGGTCGGCACCGCGTAGAGACCTAAGGGGAGTTATTGGGATGGACCTCCCGTTGCCGGTCGTGGTCGACCACATGATCGGCAGCGAGAGGTCAAGAGCAGCGATTGCCTCCTTCTGTGAGATTGTGATAACGCAGAAGGAGTCAGCGAAGAGGGAGAGGGAAGCCGACCCGCTCTCCGCCAGGAGGCTAGCATCGGCGGGGCAACCCCGACGAGGCCGACGGCCCCCGTAAGGGGCCGCAGACGTAATGGCGGCGGTGGTACTACTTAGTACTTCCACCGCCGCCAAGGGGGGCTGGCCGTTAAGGCGCCCCCGAGGTGGACAGGTCGCGGGGGGCGAGGTGGAGCAATAATCCCCTCCCCCCCTCTACAAAGATGCGACCTGCCGGTCGACCACCCTCCTTTTATTTTATAATATTTCATTTTACTCTATATTATAAATTTTATCTTTATCTTTTATTCCCCTATATTTTGCCCCCCTTCTTATGTTTGTTGTGTTTTGTCCATTGTATTTATTTACTTATTATTATTTATTTATTTAATGACTTTTATTTTATCTATACACCTTTTCATTTACTGATTTTATCTTTTATTTTATCATATTTTTAAGTTTTATGCGGGTTGACAGGGGGGCGGGACGGGGGGAGGGGACAGACGCGAGCCGGAACTCGCCTCTGTCCCTTCCTTGTCGCGTGCGGAAAAAAATACAATGCAGCGTGTACGAGTATTTGCACATGTATAAAAATCGGATGGCGCAGTAACAAAAATTCTAAATTATACAGCACAAGTTGCAGCAATGCATGCGCATAAGTTAAATTACCTGCATACCTCCGTTTCCTCAAACTGTGTGTTCATAACTGGCATTGGGAGGATCGCAGTGCCACCACTGCGAGGCGGCCCAGGACTCTGCGCGGCATACGCTGGAAGAATGTCCAGCGTGGTCGGCACCGCGCAGAGACCTAAGGGGCGTTATTGGGATGGACCTCCCGTTGCCGGTCGTGGTCGACCACATGATCGGCAGCGAGAGGTCAAGAGCAGCGATTGCCTCCTTCTGTGAGATTGTGATAACGCAGAAGGAGGCAGCGGAGAGGGAGAGGGAAGCCGACCCGCTCTCCGCCAGGAGGCTAGCATCGGCGGGGCAACCCCGACGAGGCCGACGGCCCCCGTAAGGGGCCGCAGACGTAATGGCGGCGGTGGTACTACTTAGTACTTCCACCGCCGCCAAGGGGGGCTGGCCGTTAAGGCGCCCCCGAGGTGGACAGGTCGCGGGGGGCGAGGTGGAGCAATAATCCCCTCCCCCCCCTCTACAAAGATGCGACCTGCCGGTCGACCACCCTCCTTTTATTTTATAATATTTCATTTTACTCTATATTATAAATTTTATCTTTATCTTTTATTCCCCTATATTTTGCCCCCCTTCTTATGTTTGTTGTGTTTTGTCCATTGTATTTATTTACTTATTATTATTTATTTATTTAATGACTTTTATTGTATCTATACACCTTTTCATTTACTGATTTTATCTTTTATTTTATCATATTTTTAAGTTTTATGCGGGTTGACAGGGGGGCGGGACGGAGGGAGGGGACAGACGCGAGCCGGAATTCGCCTCTGTCCCCTCCTTGTCGCGTGCGGAAAAAAATACAATGCAGCGTGTACGAGTATTTGCACATGTATAAAAATCGGATGGCGCAGTAACAAAAATTCTAAATTATACAGCACAAGTTGCAGCAATGCATGCGCATAAGTTAAATTACCTGCATACCTCCGTTTCCTCAAACTGTGTGTTCATAACTGGCATTGGGAGGATCGCAGTGCCACCACTGCGAGGAGGCCCAGGACTCTGCGCGGCATACGCTGGAAGAATGTCCAGCCTGGTCGGCACCGCGTAGAGACCTAAGGGGAGTTATTGGGATGGACCTCCCGTTGCCGGTCGTGGTCGACCACATGATCGGCAGCGAGAGGTCAAGAGCAGCGATTGCCTCCTTCTGTGAGATTGTGATAACGCAGAAGGAGTCAGCGAAGAGGGAGAGGGAAGCCGACCCGCTCTCCGCCAGGAGGCTAGCATCGGCGGGGCAACCCCGACGAGGCCGACGGCCCCCGTAAGGGGCCGCAGACGTAATGGCGGCGGTGGTACTACTTAGTACTTCCACCGCCGCCAAGGGGGGCTGGCCGTTAAGGCGCCCCCGAGGTGGACAGGTCGCGGGGGGCGAGGTGGAGCAATAATCCCCTCCCCCCCTCTACAAAGATGCGACCTGCCGGTCGACCACCCTCCTTTTATTTTATAATATTTCATTTTACTCTATATTATAAATTTTATCTTTATCTTTTATTCCCCTACATTTTGCCCCCCTTCTTATGTTTGTTGTGTTTTGTCCATTGTATTTATTTACTTATTATTATTTATTTATTTAATGACTTTTATTTTATCTATACACCTTTTCATTTACTGATTTTATCTTTTATTTTATCATATTTTTAAGTTTTATGCGGGTTGACAGGGGGGCGGGACGGGGGGAGGGGACAGACGCGAGCCGGAACTCGCCTCTGTCCCTTCCTTGTCGCGTGCGGAAAAAAATACAATGCAGCGTGTACGAGTATTTGCACATGTATAAAAATCGGATGGCGCAGTAACAAAAATTCTAAATTATACAGCACAAGTTGCAGCAATGCATGCGCATAAGTTAAATTACCTGCATACCTCCGTTTCCTCAAACTGTGTGTTCATAACTGGCATTGGGAGGATCGCAGTGCCACCACTGCGAGGCGGCCCAGGACTCTGCGCGGCATACGCTGGAAGAATGTCCAGCGTGGTCGGCACCGCGCAGAGACCTAAGGGGCGTTATTGGGATGGACCTCCCGTTGCCGGTCGTGGTCGACCACATGATCGGCAGCAAGAGGTCAAGAGCAGCGATTGCCTCCTTCTGTGAGATTGTGATAACGCAGAAGGAGGCAGCGGAGAGGGAGAGGGAAGCCGACCCGCTCTCCGCCAGGAGGCTAGCATCGGCGGGGCAACCCCGACGAGGCCGACGGCCCCCGTAAGGGGCCGCAGACGTAATGGCGGCGGTGGTACTACTTAGTACTTCCACCGCCGCCAAGGGGGGCTGGCCGTTAAGGCGCCCCCGAGGTGGACAGGTCGCGGGGGGCGAGGTGGAGCAATAATCCCCTCCCCCCCTCTACAAAGATGCGACCTGCCGGTCGACCACCCTCCTTTTATTTTATAATATTTCATTTTACTCTATATTATAAATTTTATCTTTATCTTTTATTCCCCTACATTTTGCCCCCCTTCTTATGTTTGTTGTGTTTTGTCCATTGTATTTATTTACTTATTATTATTTATTTATTTAATGACTTTTATTTTATCTATACACCTTTTCATTTACTGATTTTATCTTTTATTTTATCATATTTTTAAGTTTTATGCGGGTTGACAGGGGGGCGGGACGGAGGGAGGGGACAGACGCGAGCCGGAATTCGCCTCTGTCCCCTCCTTGTCGCGTGCGGAAAAAAATACAATGCAGCGTGTACGAGTATTTGCACATGTATAAAAATCGGATGGCGCAGTAACAAAAATTCTAAATTATACAGCACAAGTTGCAGCAATGCATGCGCATAAGTTAAATTACCTGCATACCTCCGTTTCCTCAAACTGTGTGTTCATAACTGGCATTGGGAGGATCGCAGTGCCACCACTGCGAGGAGGCCCAGGACTCTGCGCGGCATACGCTGGAAGAATGTCCAGCGTGGTCGGCACCGCGCAGAGACCTAAGGGGCGTTATTGGGATGGACCTCCCGTTGCCGGTCGTGGTCGACCACATGATCGGCAGCGAGAGGTCAAGAGCAGCGATTGCCTCCTTCTGTGAGATTGTGATAACGCAGAAGGAGGCAGCGGAGAGGGAGAGGGAAGCCGACCCGCTCTCCGCCAGGAGGCTAGCATCGGCGGGGCAACCCCGACGAGGCCGACGGCCCCCGTAAGGGGCCGCAGACGTAATGGCGGCGGTGGTACTACTTAGTACTTCCACCGCCGCCAAGGGGGGCTGGCCGTTAAGGCGCCCCCGAGGTGGACAGTTCGCGGGGGGCGAGGTGGAGCAATAATCCCCTCCCTCCCTCTACAAAGATGCGACCTGCCGGTCGACCACCCTCCTTTTATTTTATAATATTTCATTTTACTCTATATTATAAATTTTATCTTTATCTTTTATTCCCCTATATTTTGCCCCCCTTCTTATGTTTGTTGTGTTTTGTCCATTGTATTTATTTACTTATTATTATTTATTTATTTAATGACTTTTATTTTATCTATACACCTTTTCATTTACTGATTTTATCTTTTATTTTATCATATTTTTAAGTTTTATGCGGGTTGACAGGGGGGCGGGACGGGGGGAGGGGACAGACGCGAGCCGGAACTCGCCTCTGTCCCTTCCTTGTCGCGTGCGGAAAAAAATACAATGCAGCGTGTACGAGTATTTGCACATGTATAAAAATCGGATGGCGCAGTAACAAAAATTCTAAATTATACAGCACAAGTTGCAGCAATGCATGCCCATAAGTTAAATTACCTGCATACCTCCGTTTCCTCAAACTGTGTGTTCATAACTGGCATTGGGAGGATCGCAGTGCCACCACTGCGAGGCAGCCCAGGACTCTGCGCGGCATACGCTGGAAGAATGTCCAGCGTGGTCGGCACCGCGCAGAGACCTAAGGGGCGTTATTGGGATGGACCTCCCGTTGCCGGTCGTGGTCGACCACATGATCGGCAGCGAGAGGTCAAGAGCAGCGATTGCCTCCTTCTGTGAGATTGTGATAACGCAGAAGGAGGCAGCGGAGAGGGAGAGGGAAGCCGACCCGCTCTCCGCCAGGAGGCTAGCATCGGCGGGGCAACCCCGACGAGGCCGACGGCCCCCGTAAGGGGCCGCAGACGTAATGGCGGCGGTGGTACTACTTAGTACTTCCACCGCCGCCAAGGGGGGCTGGCCGTTAAGGCGCCCCCGAGGTGGACAGGTCGCGGGGGGCGAGGTGGAGCAATAATCCCCTCCCCCCCTCTACAAAGATGCGACCTGCCGGTCGACCACCCTCCTTTTATTTTATAATATTTCATTTTACTCTATATTATAAATTTTATCTTTATCTTTTATTCCCCTACATTTTGCCCCCCTTCTTATGTTTGTTGTGTTTTGTCCATTGTATTTATTTACTTATTATTATTTATTTATTTAATGACTTTTATTTTATCTATACACCTTTTCATTTACTGATTTTATCTTTTATTTTATCATATTTTTAAGTTTTATGCGGGTTGACAGGGGGGCGGGACGGAGGGAGGGGACAGACGCGAGCCGGAACTCGCCTCTGTCCCTTCCTTGTCGCGTGCGGAAAACAATACAATGCAGCGTGTACGAGTATTTGCACATGTATAAAAATCGGATGGCGCAGTAACAAAAATTCTAAATTATACAGCACAAGTTGCAGCAATGCATGCGCATAAGTTAAATTACCTGCATACCTCCGTTTCCTCAAACTGTGTGTTCATAACTGGCATTGGGAGGATCGCAGTGCCACCACTGCGAGGAGGCCCAGGACTCTGCGCGGCATACGCTGGAAGAATGTCCAGCGTGGTCGGCACCGCGCAGAGACCTAAGGGGCGTTATTGGGATGGACCTCCCGTTGCCGGTCGTGGTCGACCACATGATCGGCAGCGAGAGGTCAAGAGCAGCGATTGCCTCCTTCTGTGAGATTGTGATAACGCAGAAGGAGGCAGCGGAGAGGGAGAGGGAAGCCGACCCGCTCTCCGCCAGGAGGCTAGCATCGGCGGGGCAACCCCGACGAGGCCGACGGCCCCCGTAAGGGGCCGCAGACGTAATGGCGGCGGTGGTACTACTTAGTACTTCCACCGCCGCCAAGGGGGGCTGGCCGTTAAGGCGCCCCCGAGGTGGACAGTTCGCGGGGGGCGAGGTGGAGCAATAATCCCCTCCCTCCCTCTACAAAGATGCGACCTGCCGGTCGACCACCCTCCTTTTATTTTATAATATTTCATTTTACTCTATATTATAAATTTTATCTTTATCTTTTATTCCCCTATATTTTGCCCCCCTTCTTATGTTTGTTGTGTTTTGTCCATTGTATTTATTTACTTATTATTATTTATTTATTTAATGACTTTTATTTTATCTATACACCTTTTCATTTACTGATTTTATCTTTTATTTTATCATATTTTTAAGTTTTATGCGGGTTGACAGGGGGGCGGGACGGGGGGAGGGGACAGACGCGAGCCGGAACTCGCCTCTGTCCCTTCCTTGTCGCGTGCGGAAAAAAATACAATGCAGCGTGTACGAGTATTTGCACATGTATAAAAATCGGATGGCGCAGTAACAAAAATTCTAAATTATACAGCTCAAGTTGCAGCAATGCATGCGCATAAGTTAAATTACCTGCATACCTCCGTTTCCTCAAACTGTGTGTTCATAACTGGCATTGGGAGGATCGCAGTGCCACCACTGCGAGGCAGCCCAGGACTCTGCGCGGCATACGCTGGAAGAATGTCCAGCGTGGTCGGCACCGCGCAGAGACCTAAGGGGCGTTATTGGGATGGACCTCCCGTTGCCGGTCGTGGTCGACCACATGATCGGCAGCGAGAGGTCAAGAGCAGCGATTGCCTCCTTCTGTGAGATTGTGATAACGCAGAAGGAGGCAGCGGAGAGGGAGAGGGAAGCCGACCCGCTCTCCGCCAGGAGGCTAGCATCGGCGGGGCAACCCCGACGAGGCCGACGGCCCCCGTAAGGGGCCGCAGACGTAATGGCGGCGGTGGTACTACTTAGTACTTCCACCGCCGCCAAGGGGGGCTGGCCGTTAAGGCGCCCCCGAGGTGGACAGGTCGCGGGGGGCGAGGTGGAGCAATAATCCCCTCCCCCCCTCTACAAAGATGCGACCTGCCGGTCGACCACCCTCCTTTTATTTTATAATATTTCATTGTACTCTATATTATAAATTTTATCTTTATCTTTTATTCCCCTACATTTTGCCCCCCTTCTTATGTTTGTTGTGTTTTGTCCATTGTATTTATTTACTTATTATTATTTATTTATTTAATGACTTTTATTTTATCTATACACCTTTTCATTTACTGATTTTATCTTTTATTTTATCATATTTTTAAGTTTTATGCGGGTTGACAGGGGGGCGGGACGGAGGGAGGGGACAGACGCGAGCCGGAATTCGCCTCTGTCCCCTCCTTGTCGCGTGCGGAAAAAAATACAATGCAGCGTGTACGAGTATTTGCACATGTATAAAAATCGGATGGCGCAGTAACAAAAATTCTAAATTATACAGCACAAGTTGCAGCAATGCATGCGCATAAGTTAAATTACCTGCATACCTCCGTTTCCTCAAACTGTGTGTTCATAACTGGCATTGGGAGGATCGCAGTGCCACCACTGCGAGGAGGCCCAGGACTCTGCGCGGCATACGCTGGAAGAATGTCCAGCGTGGTCGGCACCGCGCAGAGACCTAAGGGGCGTTATTGGGATGGACCTCCCGTTGCCGGTCGTGGTCGACCACATGATCGGCAGCGAGAGGTCAAGAGCAGCGATTGCCTCCTTCTGTGAGATTGTGATAACGCAGAAGGAGGCAGCGGAGAGGGAGAGGGAAGCCGACCCGCTCTCCGCCAGGAGGCTAGCATCGGCGGGGCAAACCCGACGAGGCCGACGGCCCCCGTAAGGGGCCGCAGACGTAATGGCGGCGGTGGTACTACTTAGTACTTCCACCGCCGTCAAGGGGGGCTGGCCGTTAAGGCGCCCCCGAGGTGGACAGTTCGCGGGGGGCGAGGTGGAGCAATAATCCCCTCCCCCCCTCTACAAAGATGCGACCTGCCGGTCGACCACCCTCCTTTTATTTTATAATATTTCATTTTACTCTATATTATAAATTTTATCTTTATCTTTTATTCCCCTATATTTTGCCCCCCTTCTTATGTTTGTTGTGTTTTGTCCATTGTATTTATTTACTTATTATTATTTATTTATTTAATGACTTTTATTTTATCTATACACCTTTTCATTTACTGATTTTATCTTTTATTTTATCATATTTTTAAGTTTTATGCGGGTTGACAGGGGGGCGGGACGGGGGGAGGGGACAGACGCGAGCCGGAACTCGCCTCTGTCCCTTCCTTGTCGCGTGCGGAAAAAAATACAATGCAGCGTGTACGAGTATTTGCACATGTATAAAAATCGGATGGCGCAGTAACAAAAATTCTAAATTATACAGCACAAGTTGCAGCAATGCATGCGCATAAGTTAAATTACCTGCATACCTCCGTTTCCTCAAACTGTGTGTTCATAACTGGCATTGGGAGGATCGCAGTGCCACCACTGCGAGGAGGCCCAGGACTCTGCGCGGCATACGCTGGAAGAATGTCCAGCGTGGTCGGCACCGCGCAGAGACCTAAGGGGCGTTATTGGGATGGACCTCCCGTTGCCGGTCGTGGTCGACCACATGATCGGCAGCGAGAGGTCAAGAGCAGCGATTGCCTCCTTCTGTGAGATTGTGATAACGCAGAAGGAGGCAGCGGAGAGGGAGAGGGAAGCCGACCCGCTCTCCGCCAGGAGGCTAGCATCGGCGGGGCAACCCCGACGAGGCCGACGGCCCCCGTAAGGGGACGCAGACGTAATGGCGGCGGTGGTACTACTTAGTACTTCCACCGCCGCCAAGGGGGGCTGGCCGTTAAGGCGCCCCCGAGGTGGACAGGTCGCGGGGGGCGAGGTGGAGCAATAATCCCCTCCCCCCCCTCTACAAAGATGCGACCTGCCGGTCGACCACCATCCTTTTATTTTATAATATTTCATTTTACTCTATATTATAAATTTTATCTTTATCTTTTATTCCCCTATATTTTGCCCCCCTTCTTATGTTTGTTGTGTTTTGTCCATTGTATTTATTTACTTATTATTATTTATTTATTTAATGACTTTTATTGTATCTATACACCTTTTCATTTACTGATTTTATCTTTTATTTTATCATATTTTTAAGTTTTATGCGGGTTGACAGGGGGGCGGGACGGAGGGAGGGGACAGACGCGAGCCGGAATTCGCCTCTGTCCCCTCCTTGTCGCGTGCGGAAAAAAATACAATGCAGCGTGTACGAGTATTTGCACATGTATAAAAATCGGATGGCGCAGCAACAAAAATTCTAAATTATACAGCACAAGTTGCAGCAATGCATGCGCATAAGTTAAATTACCTGCATACCTCCGTTTCCTCAAACTGTGTGTTCATAACTGGCATTGGGAGGATCGCAGTGCCACCACTGCGAGGAGGCCCAGGACTCTGCGCGGCATACGCTGGAAGAATGTCCAGCCTGGTCGGCACCGCGTAGAGACCTAAGGGGAGTTATTGGGATGGACCTCCCGTTGCCGGTCGTGGTCGACCACATGATCGGCAGCGAGAGGTCAAGAGCAGCGATTGCCTCCTTCTGTGAGATTGTGATAACGCAGAAGGAGTCAGCGAAGAGGGAGAGGGAAGCCGACCCGCTCTCCGCCAGGAGGCTAGCATCGGCGGGGCAACCCCGACGAGGCCGACGGCCCCCGTAAGGGGCCGCAGACGTAATGGCGGCGGTGGTACTACTTAGTACTTCCACCGCCGCCAAGGGTGGCTGGCCGTTAAGGCGCCCCCGAGGTGGACAGGTCGCGGGGGGCGAGGTGGAGCAATAATCCCCTCCCCCCCTCTACAAAGATGCGACCTGCCGGTCGACCACCCTCCTTTTATTTTATAATATTTCATTTTACTCTATATTATAAATTTTATCTTTATCTTTTATTCCCCTATATTTTGCCCCCCTTCTTATGTTTGTTGTGTTTTGTCCATTGTATTTATTTACTTATTATTATTTATTTATTTAATGACTTTTATTTTATCTATACACCTTTTCATTTACTGATTTTATCTTTTATTTTATCATATTTTTAAGTTTTATGCGGGTTGACAGGGGGGCGGGACGGGGGGAGGGGACAGACGCGAGCCGGAACTCGCCTCTGTCCCTTCCTTGTCGCGTGCGGAAAAAAATACAATGCAGCGTGTACGAGTATTTGCACATGTATAAAAATCGGATGGCGCAGTAACAAAAATTCTAAATTATACAGCACAAGTTGCAGCAATGCATGCGCATAAGTTAAATTACCTGCATACCTCCGTTTCCTCAAACTGTGTGTTCATAACTGGCATTGGGAGGATCGCAGTGCCACCACTGCGAGGCGGCCCAGGACTCTGCGCGGCATACGCTGGAAGAATGTCCAGCGTGGTCGGCACCGCGCAGAGACCTAAGGGGCGTTATTGGGATGGACCTCCCGTTGCCGGTCGTGGTCGACCACATGATCGGCAGCGAGAGGTCAAGAGCAGCGATTGCCTCCTTCTGTGAGATTGTGATAACGCAGAAGGAGGCAGCGGAGAGGGAGAGGGAAGCCGACCCGCTCTCCGCCAGGAGGCTAGCATCGGCGGGGCAACCCCGACGAGGCCGACGGCCCCCGTAAGGGGCCGCAGACGTAATGGCGGCGGTGGTACTACTTAGTACTTCCACCGCCGCCAAGGGGGGCTGGCCGTTAAGGCGCCCCCGAGGTGGACAGGTCGCGGGGGGCGAGGTGGAGCAATAATCCCCTCCCCCCCCTCTACAAAGATGCGACCTGCCGGTCGACCACCCTCCTTTTATTTTATAATATTTCATTTTACTCTATATTATAAATTTTATCTTTATCTTTTATTCCCCTATATTTTGCCCCCCTTCTTATGTTTGTTGTGTTTTGTCCATTGTATTTATTTACTTATTATTATTTATTTATTTAATGACTTTTATTGTATCTATACACCTTTTCATTTACTGATTTTATCTTTTATTTTATCATATTTTTAAGTTTTATGCGGGTTGACAGGGGGGCGGGACGGGGGGAGGGGACAGACGCGAGCCGGAACTCGCCTCTGTCCCTTCCTTGTCGCGTGCGGAAAAAAATACAATGCAGCGTGTACGAGTATTTGCACATGTATAAAAATCGGATGGCGCAGTAACAAAAATTCTAAATTATACAGCACAAGTTGCAGCAATGCATGCGCATAAGTTAAATTACCTGCATACCTCCGTTTCCTCAAACTGTGTGTTCATAACTGGCATTGGGAGGATCGCAGTGCCACCACTGCGAGGCGGCCCAGGACTCTGCGCGGCATACGCTGGAAGAATGTCCAGCGTGGTCGGCACCGCGCAGAGACCTAAGGGGCGTTATTGGGATGGACCTCCCGTTGCCGGTCGTGGTCGACCACATGATCGGCAGCGAGAGGTCAAGAGCAGCGATTGCCTCCTTCTGTGAGATTGTGATAACGCAGAAGGAGGCAGCGGAGAGGGAGAGGGAAGCCGACCCGCTCTCCGCCAGGAGGCTAGCATCGGCGGGGCAACCCCGACGAGGCCGACGGCCCCCGTAAGGGGCCGCAGACGTAATGGCGGCGGTGGTACTACTTAGTACTTCCACCGCCGCCAAGGGGGGCTGGCCGTTAAGGCGCCCCCGAGGTGGACAGGTCGCGGGGGGCGAGGTGGAGCAATAATCCCCTCCCCCCCCTCTACAAAGATGCGACCTGCCGGTCGACCACCCTCCTTTTATTTTATAATATTTCATTTTACTCTATATTATAAATTTTATCTTTATCTTTTATTCCCCTACATTTTGCCCCCCTTCTTATGTTTGTTGTGTTTTGTCCATTGTATTTATTTACTTATTATTATTTATTTATTTAATGACTTTTATTTTATCTATACACCTTTTCATTTACTGATTTTATCTTTTATTTTATCATATTTTTAAGTTTTATGCGGGTTGACAGGGGGGCGGGACGGGGGGAGGGGACAGACGCGAGCCGGAACTCGCCTCTGTCCCTTCCTTGTCGCGTGCGGAAAAAAATACAATGCAGCGTGTACGAGTATTTGCACATGTATAAAAATCGGATGGCGCAGTAACAAAAATTCTAAATTATACAGCACAAGTTGCAGCAATGCATGCGCATAAGTTAAATTACCTGCATACCTCCGTTTCCTCAAACTGTGTGTTCATAACTGGCATTGGGAGGATCGCAGTGCCACCACTGCGAGGCGGCCCAGGACTCTGCGCGGCATACGCTGGAAGAATGTCCAGCGTGGTCGGCACCGCGCAGAGACCTAAGGGGCGTTATTGGGATGGACCTCCCGTTGCCGGTCGTGGTCGACCACATGATCGGCAGCGAGAGGTCAAGAGCAGCGATTGCCTCCTTCTGTGAGATTGTGATAACGCAGAAGGAGGCAGCGGAGAGGGAGAGGGAAGCCGACCCGCTCTCCGCCAGGAGGCTAGCATCGGCGGGGCAACCCCGACGAGGCCGACGGCCCCCGTAAGGGGCCGCAGACGTAATGGCGGCGGTGGTACTACTTAGTACTTCCACCGCCGCCAAGGGGGGCTGGCCGTTAAGGCGCCCCCGAGGTGGACAGGTCGCGGGGGGCGAGGTGGAGCAATAATCCCCTCCCCCCCTCTACAAAGATGCGACCTGCCGGTCGACCACCCTCCTTTTATTTTATAATATTTCATTTTACTCTATATTATAAATTTTATCTTTATCTTTTATTCCCCTACATTTTGCCCCCCTTCTTATGTTTGTTGTGTTTTGTCCATTGTATTTATTTACTTATTATTATTTATTTATTTAATGACTTTTATTTTATCTATACACCTTTTCATTTACTGATTTTATCTTTTATTTTATCATATTTTTAAGTTTTATGCGGGTTGACAGGGGGGCGGGACGGAGGGAGGGGACAGACGCGAGCCGGAATTCGCCTCTGTCCCCTCCTTGTCGCGTGCGAAAAAAAATACAATGCAGCGTGTACGAGTAATTGCACATGTATAAAAATCGGATGGCGCAGTAACAAAAATTCTAAATTATACAGCACAAGTTGCAGCAATGCATGCGCATAAGTTAAATTACCTGCATACCTCCGTTTCCTCAAACTGTGTGTTCATAACTGGCATTGGGAGGATCGCAGTGCCACCACTGCGAGGAGGCCCAGGACTCTGCGCGGCATACGCTGGAAGAATGTCCAGCGTGGTCGGCACCGCGCAGAGACCTAAGGGGCGTTATTGGGATGGACCTCCCGTTGCCGGTCGTGGTCGACCACATGATCGGCAGCGAGAGGTCAAGAGCAGCGATTGCCTCCTTCTGTGAGATTGTGATAACGCAGAAGGAGGCAGCGGAGAGGGAGAGGGAAGCCGACCCGCTCTCCGCCAGGAGGCTAGCATCGGCGGGGCAACCCCGACGAGGCCGACGGCCCCCGTAAGGGGCCGCAGACGTAATGGCGGCGGTGGTACTACTTAGTACTTCCACCGCCGCCAAGGGGGGCTGGCCGTTAAGGCGCCCCCGAGGTGGACAGTTCGCGGGGGGCGAGGTGGAGCAATAATCCCCTCCCCCCCTCTACAAAGATGCGACCTGCCGGTCGACCACCCTCCTTTTATTTTATAATATTTCATTTTACTCTATATTATAAATTTTATCTTTATCTTTTATTCCCCTATATTTTGCCCCCCTTCTTATGTTTGTTGTGTTTTGTCCATTGTATTTATTTACTTATTATTATTTATTTATTTAATGACTTTTATTTTATCTATACACCTTTTCATTTACTGATTTTATCTTTTATTTTATCATATTTTTAAGTTTTATGCGGGTTGACAGGGGGGAGGGACGGGGGGAGGGGACAGACGCGAGCCGGAACTCGCCTCTGTCCCTTCCTTGTCGCGTGCGGAAAAAAATACAATGCAGCGTGTACGAGTATTTGCACATGTATAAAAATCGGATGGCGCAGTAACAAAAATTCTAAATTATACAGCACAAGTTGCAGCAATGCATGCGCATAAGTTAAATTACCTGCATACCTCCGTTTCCTCAAACTGTGTGTTCATAACTGGCATTGGGAGGATCGCAGTGCCACCACTGCGAGGAGGCTCAGGACTCTGCGCGGCATACGCTGGAAGAATGTCCAGCGTGGTCGGCACCGCGCAGAGACCTAAGGGGCGTTATTGGGATGGACCTCCCGTTGCCGGTCGTGGTCGACCACATGATCGGCAGCGAGAGGTCAAGAGCAGCGATTGCCTCCTTCTGTGAGATTGTGATAACGCAGAAGGAGGCAGCGGAGAGGGAGAGGGAAGCCGACCCGCTCTCCGCCAGGAGGCTAGCATCGGCGGGGCAACCCCGACGAGGCCGACGGCCCCCGTAAGGGGCCGCAGACGTAATGGCGGCGGTGGTACTACTTAGTACTTCCACCGCCGCCAAGGGGGGCTGGCCGTTAAGGCGCCCCCGAGGTGGACAGGTCGCGGGGGGCGAGGTGGAGCAATAATCCCCTCCCCCCCTCTACAAAGATGCGACCTGCCGGTCGACCACCCTCCTTTTATTTTATAATATTTCATTTTACTCTATATTATAAATTTTATCTTTATCTTTTATTCCCCTATATTTTGCCCCCCTTCTAATGTTTGTTGTGTTTTGTCCATTGTATTTATTTACTTATTATTATTTATTTATTTAATGACTTTTATTGTATCTATACACCTTTTCATTTACTGATTTTATCTTTTATTTTATCATATTTTTAAGTTTTATGCGGGTTGACAGGGGGGCGGGACGGAGGGAGGGGACAGACGCGAGCCGGAATTCGCCTCTGTCCCCTCCTTGTCGCGTGCGGAAAAAAATACAGTGCAGCGTGTACGAGTATTTGCACATGTATAAAAATCGGATGGCGCAGTAACAAAAATTCTAAATTATACAGCACAAGTTGCAGCAATGCATGCGCATAAGTTAAATTACCTGCATACCTCCGTTTCCTCAAACTGTGTGTTCATAACTGGCATTGGGAGGATCGCAGTGCCACCACTGCGAGGCGGTCCAGGACTCTGCGCGGCATACGCTGGAAGAATGTCCAGCGTGGTCGGCACCGCGCAGAGACCTAAGGGGCATTATTGGGATGGACCTCCCGTTGCCGGTCGTGGTCGACCACATGATCGGCAGCGAGAGGTCAAGAGCAGCGATTGCCTCCTTCTGTGAGATTGTGATAACGCAGAAGGAGGCAGCGGAGAGGGAGAGGGAAGCCGACCCGCTCTCCGCCAGGAGGCTAGCATCGGCGGGGCAACCCCGACGAGGCCGACGGCCCCCGTAAGGGGCCGCAGACGTAATGGCGGCGGTGGTACTACTTAGTACTTCCACCGCCGCCAAGGGGGGCTGGCCGTTAAGGCGCCCCCGAGGTGGACAGGTCGCGGGGGGCGAGGTGGAGCAATAATCCCCTCCCCCCCCTCTACAAAGATGCGACCTGCCGGTCGACCACCCTCCTTTTATTTTATAATATTTCATTTTACTCTATATTATAAATTTTATCTTTATCTTTTATTCCCCTACATTTTGCCCCCCTTCTTATGTTAGTTGTGTTTTGTCCATTGTATTTATTTACTTATTATTATTTATTTATTTAATGACTTTTATTTTATCTATACACCTTTTCATTTACTGATTTTATCTTTTATTTTATCATATTTTTAAGTTTTATGCGGGTTGACAGGGGGGCGGGACGGGGGGAGGGGACAGACGCGAGCCGGAACTCGCCTCTGTCCCTTCCTTGTCGCGTGCGGAAAAAAATACAATGCAGCGTGTACGAGTATTTGCACATGTATAAAAATCGGATGGCGCAGTAACAAAAATTCTAAATTATACAGCACAAGTTGCAGCAATGCATGCGCATAAGTTAAATTACCTGCATACCTCCGTTTCCTCAAACTGTGTGTTCATAACTGGCATTGGGAGGATCGCAGTGCCACCACTGCGAGGAGGCCCAGGACTCTGCGCGGCATACGCTGGAAGAATGTCCAGCGTGGTCGGCACCGCGCAGAGACCTAAGGGGCGTTATTGGGATGGACCTCCCGTTGCCGGTCGTGGTCGACCACATGATCGGCAGCGAGAGGTCAAGAGCAGCGATTGCCTCCTTCTGTGAGATTGTGATAACGCAGAAGGAGGCAGCGGAGAGGGAGAGGGAAGCCGACCCGCTCTCCGCCAGGAGGCTAGCATCGGCGGGGCAACCCCGACGAGGCCGACGGCCCCCGTAAGGGGACGCAGACGTAATGGCGGCGGTGGTACTACTTAGTACTTCCACCGCCGCCAAGGGGGGCTGGCCGTTAAGGCGCCCCCGAGGTGGACAGGTCGCGGGGGGCGAGGTGGAGCAATAATCCCCTCCCCCCCCTCTACAAAGATGCGACCTGCCGGTCGACCACCATCCTTTTATTTTATAATATTTCATTTTACTCTATATTATAAATTTTACCTTTATCTTTTATTCCCCTATATTTTGCCCCCCTTCTTATGTTTGTTGTGTTTTGTCCATTGTATTTATTTACTTATTATTATTTATTTATTTAATGACTTTTATTGTATCTATACACCTTTTCATTTACTGATTTTATCTTTTATTTTATCATATTTTTAAGTTTTATGCGGGTTGACAGGGGGGCGGGACGGAGGGAGGGGACAGACGCGAGCCGGAATTCGCCTCTGTCCCCTCCTTGTCGCGTGCGGAAAAAAATACAATGCAGCGTGTACGAGTATTTGCACATGTATAAAAATCGGATGGCACAGCAACAAAAATTCTAAATTATACAGCACAAGTTGCAGCAATGCATGCGCATAAGTTAAATTACCTGCATACCTCCGTTTCCTCAAACTGTGTGTTCATAACTGGCATTGGGAGGATCGCAGTGCCACCACTGCGAGGAGGCCCAGGACTCTGCGCGGCATACGCTGGAAGAATGTCCAGCCTGGTCGGCACCGCGTAGAGACCTAAGGGGAGTTATTGGGATGGACCTCCCGTTGCCGGTCGTGGTCGACCACATGATCGGCAGCGAGAGGTCAAGAGCAGCGATTGCCTCCTTCTGTGAGATTGTGATAACGCAGAAGGAGTCAGCGAAGAGGGAGAGGGAAGCCGACCCGCTCTCCGCCAGGAGGCTAGCATCGGCGGGGCAACCCCGACGAGGCCGACGGCCCCCGTAAGGGGCCGCAGACGTAATGGCGGCGGTGGTACTACTTAGTACTTCCACCGCCGCCAAGGGGGGCTGGCCGTTAAGGCGCCCCCGAGGTGGACAGGTCGCGGGGGGCGAGGTGGAGCAATAATCCCCTCCCCCCCTCTACAAAGATGCGACCTGCCGGTCGACCACCCTCCTTTTATTTTATAATATTTCATTTTACTCTATATTATAAATTTTATCTTTATCTTTTATTCCCCTATATTTTGCCCCCCTTCTTATGTTTGTTGTGTTTTGTCCATTGTATTTATTTACTTATTATTATTTATTTATTTAATGACTTTTATTTTATCTATACACCTTTTCATTTACTGATTTTATCTTTTATTTTATCATATTTTTAAGTTTTATGCGGGTTGACAGGGGGGCGGGACGGGGGGAGGGGACAGACGCGAGCCGGAACTCGCCTCTGTCCCTTCCTTGTCGCGTGCGGAAAAAAATACAATGCAGCGTGTACGAGTATTTGCACATGTATAAAAATCGGATGGCGCAGTAACAAAAATTCTAAATTATACAGCACAAGTTGCAGCAATGCATGCGCATAAGTTAAATTACCTGCATACCTCCGTTTCCTCAAACTGTGTGTTCATAACTGGCATTGGGAGGATCGCAGTGCCACCACTGCGAGGCGGCCCAGGACTCTGCGCGGCATACGCTGGAAGAATGTCCAGCGTGGTCGGCACCGCGCAGAGACCTAAGGGGCGTTATTGGGATGGACCTCCCGTTGCCGGTCGTGGTCGACCACATGATCGGCAGCGAGAGGTCAAGAGCAGCGATTGCCTCCTTCTGTGAGATTGTGATAACGCAGAAGGAGGCAGCGGAGAGGGAGAGGGAAGCCGACCCGCTCTCCGCCAGGAGGCTAGCATCGGCGGGGCAACCCCGACGAGGCCGACGGCCCCCGTAAGGGGCCGCAGACGTAATGGCGGCGGTGGTACTACTTAGTACTTCCACCGCCGCCAAGGGGGGCTGGCCGTTAAGGCGCCCCCGAGGTGGACAGGTCGCGGGGGGCGAGGTGGAGCAATAATCCCCTCCCCCCCCTCTACAAAGATGCGACCTGCCGGTCGACCACCCTCCTTTTATTTTATAATATTTCATTTTACTCTATATTATAAATTTTATCTTTATCTTTTATTCCCCTATATTTTGCCCCCCTTCTTATGTTTGTTGTGTTTTGTCCATTGTATTTATTTACTTATTATTATTTATTTATTTAATGACTTTTATTGTATCTATACACCTTTTCATTTACTGATTTTATCTTTTATTTTATCATATTTTTAAGTTTTATGCGGGTTGACAGGGGGGCGGGACGGAGGGAGGGGACAGACGCGAGCCGGAATTCGCCTCTGTCCCCTCCTTGTCGCGTGCGGAAAAAAATACAATGCAGCGTGTACGAGTATTTGCACATGTATAAAAATCGGATGGCGCAGTAACAAAAATTCTAAATTATACAGCACAAGTTGCAGCAATGCATGCGCATAAGTTAAATTACCTGCATACCTCCGTTTCCTCAAACTGTGTGTTCATAACTGGCATTGGGAGGATCGCAGTGCCACCACTGCGAGGAGGCCCAGGACTCTGCGCGGCATACGCTGGAAGAATGTCCAGCCTGGTCGGCACCGCGTAGAGACCTAAGGGGAGTTATTGGGATGGACCTCCCGTTGCCGGTCGTGGTCGACCACATGATCGGCAGCGAGAGGTCAAGAGCAGCGATTGCCTCCTTCTGTGAGATTGTGATAACGCAGAAGGAGTCAGCGAAGAGGGAGAGGGAAGCCGACCCGCTCTCCGCCAGGAGGCTAGCATCGGCGGGGCAACCCCGACGAGGCCGACGGCCCCCGTAAGGGGCCGCAGACGTAATGGCGGCGGTGGTACTACTTAGTACTTCCACCGCCGCCAAGGGGGGCTGGCCGTTAAGGCGCCCCCGAGGTGGACAGGTCGCGGGGGGCGAGGTGGAGCAATAATCCCCTCCCCCCCTCTACAAAGATGCGACCTGCCGGTCGACCACCCTCCTTTTATTTTATAATATTTCATTTTACTCTATATTATAAATTTTATCTTTATCTTTTATTCCCCTACATTTTGCCCCCCTTCTTATGTTTGTTGTGTTTTGTCCATTGTATTTATTTACTTATTATTATTTATTTATTTAATGACTTTTATTTTATCTATACACCTTTTCATTTACTGATTTTATCTTTTATTTTATCATATTTTTAAGTTTTATGCGGGTTGACAGGGGGGCGGGACGGGGGGAGGGGACAGACGCGAGCCGGAACTCGCCTCTGTCCCTTCCTTGTCGCGTGCGGAAAAAAATACAATGCAGCGTGTACGAGTATTTGCACATGTATAAAAATCGGATGGCGCAGTAACAAAAATTCTAAATTATACAGCACAAGTTGCAGCAATGCATGCGCATAAGTTAAATTACCTGCATACCTCCGTTTCCTCAAACTGTGTGTTCATAACTGGCATTGGGAGGATCGCAGTGCCACCACTGCGAGGCGGCCCAGGACTCTGCGCGGCATACGCTGGAAGAATGTCCAGCGTGGTCGGCACCGCGCAGAGACCTAAGGGGCGTTATTGGGATGGACCTCCCGTTGCCGGTCGTGGTCGACCACATGATCGGCAGCAAGAGGTCAAGAGCAGCGATTGCCTCCTTCTGTGAGATTGTGATAACGCAGAAGGAGGCAGCGGAGAGGGAGAGGGAAGCCGACCCGCTCTCCGCCAGGAGGCTAGCATCGGCGGGGCAACCCCGACGAGGCCGACGGCCCCCGTAAGGGGCCGCAGACGTAATGGCGGCGGTGGTACTACTTAGTACTTCCACCGCCGCCAAGGGGGGCTGGCCGTTAAGGCGCCCCCGAGGTGGACAGGTCGCGGGGGGCGAGGTGGAGCAATAATTCCCTCCCCCCCTCTACAAAGATGCGACCTGCCGGTCGACCACCCTCCTTTTATTTTATAATATTTCATTTTACTCTATATTATAAATTTTATCTTTATCTTTTATTCCCCTACATTTTGCCCCCCTTCTTATGTTTGTTGTGTTTTGTCCATTGTATTTATTTACTTATTATTATTTATTTATTTAATGACTTTTATTTTATCTATACACCTTTTCATTTACTGATTTTATCTTTTATTTTATCATATTTTTAAGTTTTATGCGGGTTGACAGGGGGGCGGGACGGAGGGAGGGGACAGACGCGAGCCGGAATTCGCCTCTGTCCCCTCCTTGTCGCGTGCGGAAAAAAATACAATGCAGCGTGTACGAGTATTTGCACATGTATAAAAATCGGATGGCGCAGTAACAAAAATTCTAAATTATACAGCACAAGTTGCAGCAATGCATGCGCATAAGTTAAATTACCTGCATACCTCCGTTTCCTCAAACTGTGTGTTCATAACTGGCATTGGGAGGATCGCAGTGCCACCACTGCGAGGAGGCCCAGGACTCTGCGCGGCATACGCTGGAAGAATGTCCAGCGTGGTCGGCACCGCGCAGAGACCTAAGGGGCGTTATTGGGATGGACCTCCCGTTGCCGGTCGTGGTCGACCACATGATCGGCAGCGAGAGGTCAAGAGCAGCGATTGCCTCCTTCTGTGAGATTGTGATAACGCAGAAGGAGGCAGCGGAGAGGGAGAGGGAAGCCGACCCGCTCTCCGCCAGGAGGCTAGCATCGGCGGGGCAACCCCGACGAGGCCGACGGCCCCCGTAAGGGGCCGCAGACGTAATGGCGGCGGTGGTACTACTTAGTACTTCCACCGCCGCCAAGGGGGGCTGGCCGTTAAGGCGCCCCCGAGGTGGACAGTTCGCGGGGGGCGAGGTGGAGCAATAATCCCCTCCCTCCCTCTACAAAGATGCGACCTGCCGGTCGACCACCCTCCTTTTATTTTATAATATTTCATTTTACTCTATATTATAAATTTTATCTTTATCTTTTATTCCCCTATATTTTGCCCCCCTTCTTATGTTTGTTGTGTTTTGTCCATTGTATTTATTTACTTATTATTATTTATTTATTTAATGACTTTTATTTTATCTATACACCTTTTCATTTACTGATTTTATCTTTTATTTTATCATATTTTTAAGTTTTATGCGGGTTGACAGGGGGGCGGGACGGGGGGAGGGGACAGACGCGAGCCGGAACTCGCCTCTGTCCCTTCCTTGTCGCGTGCGGAAAAAAATACAATGCAGCGTGTACGAGTATTTGCACATGTATAAAAATCGGATGGCGCAGTAACAAAAATTCTAAATTATACAGCACAAGTTGCAGCAATGCATGCCCATAAGTTAAATTACCTGCATACCTCCGTTTCCTCAAACTGTGTGTTCATAACTGGCATTGGGAGGATCGCAGTGCCACCACTGCGAGGCAGCCCAGGACTCTGCGCGGCATACGCTGGAAGAATGTCCAGCGTGGTCGGCACCGCGCAGAGACCTAAGGGGCGTTATTGGGATGGACCTCCCGTTGCCGGTCGTGGTCGACCACATGATCGGCAGCGAGAGGTCAAGAGCAGCGATTGCCTCCTTCTGTGAGATTGTGATAACGCAGAAGGAGGCAGCGGAGAGGGAGAGGGAAGCCGACCCGCTCTCCGCCAGGAGGCTAGCATCGGCGGGGCAACCCCGACGAGGCCGACGGCCCCCGTAAGGGGCCGCAGACGTAATGGCGGCGGTGGTACTACTTAGTACTTCCACCGCCGCCAAGCGGGGCTGGCCGTTAAGGCGCCCCCGAGGTGGACAGGTCGCGGGGGGCGAGGTGGAGCAATAATCCCCTCCCCCCCTCTACAAAGATGCGACCTGCCGGTCGACCACCCTCCTTTTATTTTATAATATTTCATTTTACTCTATATTATAAATTTTATCTTTATCTTTTATTCCCCTACATTTTGCCCCCCTTCTTATGTTTGTTGTGTTTTGTCCATTGTATTTATTTACTTATTATTATTTATTTATTTAATGACTTTTATTTTATCTATACACCTTTTCATTTACTGATTTTATCTTTTATTTTATCATATTTTTAAGTTTTATGCGGGTTGACAGGGGGGCGGGACGGAGGGAGGGGACAGACGCGAGCCGGAACTCGCCTCTGTCCCTTCCTTGTCGCGTGCGGAAAAAAATACAATGCAGCGTGTACGAGTATTTGCACATGTATAAAAATCGGATGGCGCAGTAACAAAAATTCTAAATTATACAGCACAAGTTGCAGCAATGCATGCGCATAAGTTAAATTACCTGCATACCTCCGTTTCCTCAAACTGTGTGTTCATAACTGGCATTGGGAGGATCGCAGTGCCACCACTGCGAGGAGGCCCAGGACTCTGCGCGGCATACGCTGGAAGAATGTCCAGCGTGGTCGGCACCGCGCAGAGACCTAAGGGGCGTTATTGGGATGGACCTCCCGTTGCCGGTCGTGGTCGACCACATGATCGGCAGCGAGAGGTCAAGAGCAGCGATTGCCTCCTTCTGTGAGATTGTGATAACGCAGAAGGAGGCAGCGGAGAGGGAGAGGGAAGCCGACCCGCTCTCCGCCAGGAGGCTAGCATCGGCGGGGCAACCCCGACGAGGCCGACGGCCCCCGTAAGGGGCCGCAGACGTAATGGCGGCGGTGGTACTACTTAGTACTTCCACCGCCGCCAAGGGGGGCTGGCCGTTAAGGCGCCCCCGAGGTGGACAGTTCGCGGGGGGCGAGGTGGAGCAATAATCCCCTCCCTCCCTCTACAAAGATGCGACCTGCCGGTCGACCACCCTCCTTTTATTTTATAATATTTCATTTTACTCTATATTATAAATTTTATCTTTATCTTTTATTCCCCTATATTTTGCCCCCCTTCTTATGTTTGTTGTGTTTTGTCCATTGTATTTATTTACTTATTATTATTTATTTATTTAATGACTTTTATTTTATCTATACACCTTTTCATTTACTGATTTTATCTTTTATTTTATCATATTTTTAAGTTTTATGCGGGTTGACAGGGGGGCGGGACGGGGGGAGGGGACAGACGCGAGCCGGAACTCGCCTCTGTCCCTTCCTTGTCGCGTGCGGAAAAAAATACAATGCAGCGTGTACGAGTATTTGCACATGTATAAAAATCGGATGGCGCAGTAACAAAAATTCTAAATTATACAGCTCAAGTTGCAGCAATGCATGCGCATAAGTTAAATTACCTGCATACCTCCGTTTCCTCAAACTGTGTGTTCATAACTGGCATTGGGAGGATCGCAGTGCCACCACTGCGAGGCAGCCCAGGACTCTGCGCGGCATACGCTGGAAGAATGTCCAGCGTGGTCGGCACCGCGCAGAGACCTAAGGGGCGTTATTGGGATGGACCTCCCGTTGCCGGTCGTGGTCGACCACATGATCGGCAGCGAGAGGTCAAGAGCAGCGATTGCCTCCTTCTGTGAGATTGTGATAACGCAGAAGGAGGCAGCGGAGAGGGAGAGGGAAGCCGACCCGCTCTCCGCCAGGAGGCTAGCATCGGCGGGGCAACCCCGACGAGGCCGACGGCCCCCGTAAGGGGCCGCAGACGTAATGGCGGCGGTGGTACTACTTAGTACTTCCACCGCCGCCAAGGGGGGCTGGCCGTTAAGGCGCCCCCGAGGTGGACAGGTCGCGGGGGGCGAGGTGGAGCAATAATCCCCTCCCCCCCTCTACAAAGATGCGACCTGCCGGTCGACCACCCTCCTTTTATTTTATAATATTTCATTGTACTCTATATTATAAATTTTATCTTTATCTTTTATTCCCCTACATTTTGCCCCCCTTCTTATGTTTGTTGTGTTTTGTCCATTGTATTTATTTACTTATTATTATTTATTTATTTAATGACTTTTATTTTATCTATACACCTTTTCATTTACTGATTTTATCTTTTATTTTATCATATTTTTAAGTTTTATGCGGGTTGACAGGGGGGCGGGACGGAGGGAGGGGACAGACGCGAGCCGGAATTCGCCTCTGTCCCCTCCTTGTCGCGTGCGGAAAAAAATACAATGCAGCGTGTACGAGTATTTGCACATGTATAAAAATCGGATGGCGCAGTAACAAAAATTCTAAATTATACAGCACAAGTTGCAGCAATGCATGCGCATAAGTTAAATTACCTGCATACCTCCGTTTCCTCAAACTGTGTGTTCATAACTGGCATTGGGAGGATCGCAGTGCCACCACTGCGAGGAGGCCCAGGACTCTGCGCGGCATACGCTGGAAGAATGTCCAGCGTGGTCGGCACCGCGCAGAGACCTAAGGGGCGTTATTGGGATGGACCTCCCGTTGCCGGTCGTGGTCGACCACATGATCGGCAGCGAGAGGTCAAGAGCAGCGATTGCCTCCTTCTGTGAGATTGTGATAACGCAGAAGGAGGCAGCGGAGAGGGAGAGGGAAGCCGACCCGCTCTCCGCCAGGAGGCTAGCATCGGCGGGGCAAACCCGACGAGGCCGACGGCCCCCGTAAGGGGCCGCAGACGTAATGGCGGCGGTGGTACTACTTAGTACTTCCACCGCCGTCAAGGGGGGCTGGCCGTTAAGGCGCCCCCGAGGTGGACAGTTCGCGGGGGGCGAGGTGGAGCAATAATCCCCTCCCCCCCTCTACAAAGATGCGACCTGCCGGTCGACCACCCTCCTTTTATTTTATAATATTTCATTTTACTCTATATTATAAATTTTATCTTTATCTTTTATTCCCCTATATTTTGCCCCCCTTCTTATGTTTGTTGTGTTTTGTCCATTGTATTTATTTACTTATTATTATTTATTTATTTAATGACTTTTATTTTATCTATACACCTTTTCATTTACTGATTTTATCTTTTATTTTATCATATTTTTAAGTTTTATGCGGGTTGACAGGGGGGAGGGACGGGGGGAGGGGACAGACGCGAGCCGGAACTCGCCTCTGTCCCTTCCTTGTCGCGTGCGGAAAAAAATACAATGCAGCGTGTACGAGTATTTGCACATGTATAAAAATCGGATGGCGCAGTAACAAAAATTCTAAATTATACAGCACAAGTTGCAGCAATGCATGCGCATAAGTTAAATTACCTGCATACCTCCGTTTCCTCAAACTGTGTGTTCATAACTGGCATTGGGAGGATCGCAGTGCCACCACTGCGAGGAGGCTCAGGACTCTGCGCGGCATACGCTGGAAGAATGTCCAGCGTGGTCGGCACCGCGCAGAGACCTAAGGGGCGTTATTGGGATGGACCTCCCGTTGCCGGTCGTGGTCGACCACATGATCGGCAGCGAGAGGTCAAGAGCAGCGATTGCCTCCTTCTGTGAGATTGTGATAACGCAGAAGGAGGCAGCGGAGAGGGAGAGGGAAGCCGACCCGCTCTCCGCCAGGAGGCTAGCATCGGCGGGGCAAACCCGACGAGGCCGACGGCCCCCGTAAGGGGCCGCAGACGTAATGGCGGCGGTGGTACTACTTAGTACTTCCACCGCCGTCAAGGGGGGCTGGCCGTTAAGGCGCCCCCGAGGTGGACAGTTCGCGGGGGGCGAGGTGGAGCAATAATCCCCTCCCCCCCTCTACAAAGATGCGACCTGCCGGTCGACCACCCTCCTTTTATTTTATAATATTTCATTTTACTCTATATTATAAATTTTATCTTTATCTTTTATTCCCCTATATTTTGCCCCCCTTCTTATGTTTGTTGTGTTTTGTCCATTGTATTTATTTACTTATTATTATTTATTTATTTAATGACTTTTATTTTATCTATACACCTTTTCATTTACTGATTTTATCTTTTATTTTATCATATTTTTAAGTTTTATGCGGGTTGACAGGGGGGAGGGACGGGGGGAGGGGACAGACGCGAGCCGGAACTCGCCTCTGTCCCTTCCTTGTCGCGTGCGGAAAAAAATACAATGCAGCGTGTACGAGTATTTGCACATGTATAAAAATCGGATGGCGCAGTAACAAAAATTCTAAATTATACAGCACAAGTTGCAGCAATGCATGCGCATAAGTTAAATTACCTGCATACCTCCGTTTCCTCAAACTGTGTGTTCATAACTGGCATTGGGAGGATCGCAGTGCCACCACTGCGAGGAGGCTCAGGACTCTGCGCGGCATACGCTGGAAGAATGTCCAGCGTGGTCGGCACCGCGCAGAGACCTAAGGGGCGTTATTGGGATGGACCTCCCGTTGCCGGTCGTGGTCGACCACATGATCGGCAGCGAGAGGTCAAGAGCAGCGATTGCCTCCTTCTGTGAGATTGTGATAACGCAGAAGGAGGCAGCGGAGAGGGAGAGGGAAGCCGACCCGCTCTCCGCCAGGAGGCTAGCATCGGCGGGGCAACCCCGACGAGGCCGACGGCCCCCGTAAGGGGCCGCAGACGTAATGGCGGCGGTGGTACTACTTAGTACTTCCACCGCCGCCAAGGGGGGCTGGCCGTTAAGGCGCCCCCGAGGTGGACAGGTCGCGGGGGGCGAGGTGGAGCAATAATCCCCTCCCCCCCTCTACAAAGATGCGACCTGCCGGTCGACCACCCTCCTTTTATTTTATAATATTTCATTTTACTCTATATTATAAATTTTATCTTTATCTTTTATTCCCCTATATTTTGCCCCCCTTCTTATGTTTGTTGTGTTTTGTCCATTGTATTTATTTACTTATTATTATTTATTTATTTAATGACTTTTATTTTATCTATACACCTTTTCATTTACTGATTTTATCTTTTATTTTATCATATTTTTAAGTTTTATGCGGGTTGACAGGGGGGCGGGACGGAGGGAGGGGACAGACGCGAGCCGGAATTCGCCTCTGTCCCCTCCTTGTCGCGTGCGGAAAAAAATACAATGCAGCGTGTACGAGTATTTGCACATGTATAAAAATCGGATGGCGCAGTAACAAAAATTCTAAATTATACAGCACAAGTTGCAGCAATGCATGCGCATAAGTTAAATTACCTGCATACCTCCGTTTCCTCAAACTGTGTGTTCATAACTGGCATTGGGAGGATCGCAGTGCCACCACTGCGAGGAGGCCCAGGACTCTGCGCGGCATACGCTGGAAGAATGTCCAGCGTGGTCGGCACCGCGCAGAGACCTAAGGGGCGTTATTGGGATGGACCTCCCGTTGTCGGTCGTGGTCGACCACATGATCGGCAGCGAGAGGTCAAGAGCAGCGATTGCCTCCTTCTGTGAGATTGTGATAACGCAGAAGGAGGCAGCGGAGAGGGAGAGGGAAGCCGACCCGCTCTCCGCCAGGAGGCTAGCATCGGCGGGGCAACCCCGACGAGGCCGACGGCCCCCGTAAGGGGCCGCAGACGTAATGGCGGCGGTGGTACTACTTAGTACTTCCACCGCCGCCAAGGGGGGCTGGCCGTTAAGGCGCCCCCGAGGTGGACAGGTCGCGGGGGGCGAGGTGGAGCAATAATCCCCTCCCCCCCTCTACAAAGATGCGACCTGCCGGTCGACCACCCTCCTTTTATTTTATAATATTTCATTTTACTCTATATTATAAATTTTATCTTTATCTTTTATTCCCCTATATTTTGCCCCCCTTCTTATGTTTGTTGTGTTTTGTCCATTGTATTTATTTACTTATTATTATTTATTTATTTAATGACTTTTATTTTATCTGTACACCTTTTCATTTACTGATTTTATCTTTTATTTTATCATATTTTTAAGTTTTATGCGGGTTGACAGGGGGGCGGGACGGGGGGAGGGGACAGACGCGAGCCGGAACTCGCCTCTGTCCCTTCCTTGTCGCGTGCGGAAAAAAATACAATGCAGCGTGTACGAGTATTTGCACATGTATAAAAATCGGATGGCGCAGTAACAAAAATTCTAAATTATACAGCACAAGTTGCAGCAATGCATGCGCATAAGTTAAATTACCTGCATACCTCCGTTTCCTCAAACTGTGTGTTCATAACTGGCATTGGGAGGATCGCAGTGCCACCACTGCGAGGCGGCCCAGGACTCTGCGCGGCATACGCTGGAAGAATGTCCAGCGTGGTCGGCACCGCGCAGAGACCTAAGGGGCGTTATTGGGATGGACCTCCCGTTGCCGGTCGTGGTCGACCACATGATCGGCAGCGAGAGGTCAAGAGCAGCGATTGCCTCCTTCTGTGAGATTGTGATAACGCAGAAGGGGGCAGCGGAGAGGGAGAGGGAAGCCGACCCGCTCTCCGCCAGGAGGCTAGCATCGGCGGGGCAACCCCGACGAGGCCGACGGCCCCCGTAAGGGGCCGCAGACGTAATGGCGGCGGTGGTACTACTTAGTACTTCCACCGCCGCCAAGGGGGGCTGGCCGTTAAGGCGCCCCCGAGGTGGACAGGTCGCGGGGGGCGAGGTGGAGCAATAATCCCCTCCCCCCCCTCTACAAAGATGCGACCTGCCGGTCGACCACCCTCCTTTTATTTTATAATATTTCATTTTACTCTATATTATAAATTTTATCTTTATCTTTTATTCCCCTACATTTTGCCCCCCTTCTTATGTTTGTTGTGTTTTGTCCATTGTATTTATTTACTTATTATTATTTATTTATTTAATGACTTTTATTTTATCTATACACCTTTTCATTTACTGATTTTATCTTTTATTTTATCATATTTTTAAGTTTTATGCGGGTTGACAGGGGGGCGGGACGGAGGGAGGGGACAGACGCGAGCCGGAATTCGCCTCTGTCCCCTCCTTGTCGCGTGCGGAAAAAAATACAATGCAGCGTGTACGAGTATTTGCACATGTATAAAAATCGGATGGCGCAGTAACAAAAATTCTAAATTATACAGCACAAGTTGCAGCAATGCATGCGCATAAGTTAAATTACCTGCATACCTCCGTTTCCTCAAACTGTGTGTTCATAACTGGCATTGGGAGGATCGCAGTGCCACCACTGCGAGGAGGCCCAGGACTCTGCGCGGCATACGCTGGAAGAATGTCCAGCGTGGTCGGCACCGCGCAGAGACCTAAGGGGCGTTATTGGGATGGACCTCCCGTTGCCGGTCGTGGTCGACCACATGATCGGCAGCGAGAGGTCAAGAGCAGCGATTGCCTCCTTCTGTGAGATTGTGATAACGCAGAAGGAGGCAGCGGAGAGGGAGAGGGAAGCCGACCCGCTCTCCGCCAGGAGGCTAGCATCGGCGGGGCAACCCCGACGAGGCCGACGGCCCCCGTAAGGGGCCGCAGACGTAATGGCGGCGGTGGTACTACTTAGTACTTCCACCGCCGCCAAGGGGGGCTGGCCGTTAAGGCGCCCCCGAGGTGGACAGTTCGCGGGGGGCGAGGTGGAGCAATAATCCCCTCCCTCCCTCTACAAAGATGCGACCTGCCGGTCGACCACCCTCCTTTTATTTTATAATATTTCATTTTACTCTATATTATAAATTTTATCTTTATCTTTTATTCCCCTATATTTTGCCCCCCTTCTTATGTTTGTTGTGTTTTGTCCATTGTATTTATTTACTTATTATTATTTATTTATTTAATGACTTTTATTTTATCTATACACCTTTTCATTTACTGATTTTATCTTTTATTTTATCATATTTTTAAGTTTTATGCGGGTTGACAGGGGGGCGGGACGGGGGGAGGGGACAGACGCGAGCCGGAACTCGCCTCTGTCCCTTCCTTGTCGCGTGCGGAAAAAAATACAATGCAGCGTGTACGAGTATTTGCACATGTATAAAAATCGGATGGCGCAGTAACAAAAATTCTAAATTATACAGCACAAGTTGCAGCAATGCATGCGCATAAGTTAAATTACCTGCATACCTCCGTTTCCTCAAACTGTGTGTTCATAACTGGCATTGGGAGGATCGCAGTGCCACCACTGCGAGGCAGCCCAGGACTCTGCGCGGCATACGCTGGAAGAATGTCCAGCGTGGTCGGCACCGCGCAGAGACCTAAGGGGCGTTATTGGGATGGACCTCCCGTTGCCGGTCGTGGTCGACCACATGATCGGCAGCGAGAGGTCAAGAGCAGCGATTGCCTCCTTCTGTGAGATTGTGATAACGCAGAAGGGGGCAGCGGAGAGGGAGAGGGAAGCCGACCCGCTCTCCGCCAGGAGGCTAGCATCGGCGGGGCAACCCCGACGAGGCCGACGGCCCCCGTAAGGGGCCGCAGACGTAATGGCGGCGGTGGTACTACTTAGTACTTCCACCGCCGCCAAGGGGGGCTGGCCGTTAAGGCGCCCCCGAGGTGGACAGGTCGCGGGGGGCGAGGTGGAGCAATAATCCCCTCCCCCCCCTCTACAAAGATGCGACCTGCCGGTCGACCACCCTCCTTTTATTTTATAATATTTCATTTTACTCTATATTATAAATTTTATCTTTATCTTTTATTCCCCTACATTTTGCCCCCCTTCTTATGTTTGTTGTGTTTTGTCCATTGTATTTATTTACTTATTATTATTTATTTATTTAATGACTTTTATTTTATCTATACACCTTTTCATTTACTGATTTTATCTTTTATTTTATCATATTTTTAAGTTTTATGCGGGTTGACAGGGGGGCGGGACGGAGGGAGGGGACAGACGCGAGCCGGAATTCGCCTCTGTCCCCTCCTTGTCGCGTGCGGAAAAAAATACAATGCAGCGTGTACGAGTATTTGCACATGTATAAAAATCGGATGGCGCAGTAACAAAAATTCTAAATTATACAGCACAAGTTGCAGCAATGCATGCGCATAAGTTAAATTACCTGCATACCTCCGTTTCCTCAAACTGTGTGTTCATAACTGGCATTGGGAGGATCGCAGTGCCACCACTGCGAGGAGGCCCAGGACTCTGCGCGGCATACGCTGGAAGAATGTCCAGCGTGGTCGGCACCGCGCAGAGACCTAAGGGGCGTTATTGGGATGGACCTCCCGTTGCCGGTCGTGGTCGACCACATGATCGGCAGCGAGAGGTCAAGAGCAGCGATTGCCTCCTTCTGTGAGATTGTGATAACGCAGAAGGAGGCAGCGGAGAGGGAGAGGGAAGCCGACCCGCTCTCCGCCAGGAGGCTAGCATCGGCGGGGCAACCCCGACGAGGCCGACGGCCCCCGTAAGGGGCCGCAGACGTAATGGCGGCGGTGGTACTACTTAGTACTTCCACCGCCGCCAAGGGGGGCTGGCCGTTAAGGCGCCCCCGAGGTGGACAGTTCGCGGGGGGCGAGGTGGAGCAATAATCCCCTCCCTCCCTCTACAAAGATGCGACCTGCCGGTCGACCACCCTCCTTTTATTTTATAATATTTCATTTTACTCTATATTATAAATTTTATCTTTATCTTTTATTCCCCTATATTTTGCCCCCCTTCTTATGTTTGTTGTGTTTTGTCCATTGTATTTATTTACTTATTATTATTTATTTATTTAATGACTTTTATTTTATCTATACACCTTTTCATTTACTGATTTTATCTTTTATTTTATCATATTTTTAAGTTTTATGCGGGTTGACAGGGGGGCGGGACGGGGGGAGGGGACAGACGCGAGCCGGAACTCGCCTCTGTCCCTTCCTTGTCGCGTGCGGAAAAAAATACAATGCAGCGTGTACGAGTATTTGCACATGTATAAAAATCGGATGGCGCAGTAACAAAAATTCTAAATTATACAGCACAAGTTGCAGCAATGCATGCGCATAAGTTAAATTACCTGCATACCTCCGTTTCCTCAAACTGTGTGTTCATAACTGGCATTGGGAGGATCGCAGTGCCACCACTGCGAGGCAGCCCAGGACTCTGCGCGGCATACGCTGGAAGAATGTCCAGCGTGGTCGGCACCGCGCAGAGACCTAAGGGGCGTTATTGGGATGGACCTCCCGTTGCCGGTCGTGGTCGACCACATGATCGGCAGCGAGAGGTCAAGAGCAGCGATTGCCTCCTTCTGTGAGATTGTGATAACGCAGAAGGAGGCAGCGGAGAGGGAGAGGGAAGCCGACCCGCTCTCCGCCAGGAGGCTAGCATCGGCGGGGCAACCCCGACGAGGCCGACGGCCCCCGTAAGGGGCCGCAGACGTAATGGCGGCGGTGGTACTACTTAGTACTTCCACCGCCGCCAAGGGGGGCTGGCCGTTAAGGCGCCCCCGAGGTGGACAGGTCGCGGGGGGCGAGGTGGAGCAATAATCCCCTCCCCCCCTCTACAAAGATGCGACCTGCCGGTCGACCACCCTCCTTTTATTTTATAATATTTCATTTTACTCTATATTATAAATTTTATCTTTATCTTTTATTCCCCTATATTTTGCCCCCCTTCTTATGTTTGTTGTGTTTTGTCCATTGTATTTATTTACTTATTATTATTTATTTATTTAATGACTTTTATTTTATCTATACACCTTTTCATTTACTGATTTTATCTTTTATTTTATCATATTTTTAAGTTTTATGCGGGTTGACAGGGGGGCGGGACGGAGGGAGGGGACAGACGCGAGCCGGAATTCGCCTCTGTCCCCTCCTTGTCGCGTGCGGAAAAAAATACAATGCAGCGTGTACGAGTATTTGCACATGTATAAAAATCGGATGGCGCAGTAACAAAAATTCTAAATTATACAGCACAAGTTGCAGCAATGCATGCGCATAAGTTAAATTACCTGCATACCTCCGTTTCCTCAAACTGTGTGTTCATAACTGGCATTGGGAGGATCGCAGTGCCACCACTGCGAGGAGGCCCAGGACTCTGCGCGGCATACGCTGGAAGAATGTCCAGCGTGGTCGGCACCGCGCAGAGACCTAAGGGGCGTTATTGGGATGGACCTCCCGTTGTCGGTCGTGGTCGACCACATGATCGGCAGCGAGAGGTCAAGAGCAGCGATTGCCTCCTTCTGTGAGATTGTGATAACGCAGAAGGAGGCAGCGGAGAGGGAGAGGGAAGCCGACCCGCTCTCCGCCAGGAGGCTAGCATCGGCGGGGCAACCCCGACGAGGCCGACGGCCCCCGTAAGGGGCCGCAGACGTAATGGCGGCGGTGGTACTACTTAGTACTTCCACCGCCGCCAAGGGGGGCTGGCCGTTAAGGCGCCCCCGAGGTGGACAGGTCGCGGGGGGCGAGGTGGAGCAATAATCCCCTCCCCCCCTCTACAAAGATGCGACCTGCCGGTCGACCACCCTCCTTTTATTTTATAATATTTCATTTTACTCTATATTATAAATTTTATCTTTATCTTTTATTCCCCTATATTTTGCCCCCCTTCTTATGTTTGTTGTGTTTTGTCCATTGTATTTATTTACTTATTATTATTTATTTATTTAATGACTTTTATTTTATCTGTACACCTTTTCATTTACTGATTTTATCTTTTATTTTATCATATTTTTAAGTTTTATGCGGGTTGACAGGGGGGCGGGACGGGGGGAGGGGACAGACGCGAGCCGGAACTCGCCTCTGTCCCTTCCTTGTCGCGTGCGGAAAAAAATACAATGCAGCGTGTACGAGTATTTGCACATGTATAAAAATCGGATGGCGCAGTAACAAAAATTCTAAATTATACAGCACAAGTTGCAGCAATGCATGCGCATAAGTTAAATTACCTGCATACCTCCGTTTCCTCAAACTGTGTGTTCATAACTGGCATTGGGAGGATCGCAGTGCCACCACTGCGAGGCGGCCCAGGACTCTGCGCGGCATACGCTGGAAGAATGTCCAGCGTGGTCGGCACCGCGCAGAGACCTAAGGGGCGTTATTGGGATGGACCTCCCGTTGCCGGTCGTGGTCGACCACATGATCGGCAGCGAGAGGTCAAGAGCAGCGATTGCCTCCTTCTGTGAGATTGTGATAACGCAGAAGGGGGCAGCGGAGAGGGAGAGGGAAGCCGACCCGCTCTCCGCCAGGAGGCTAGCATCGGCGGGGCAACCCCGACGAGGCCGACGGCCCCCGTAAGGGGCCGCAGACGTAATGGCGGCGGTGGTACTACTTAGTACTTCCACCGCCGCCAAGGGGGGCTGGCCGTTAAGGCGCCCCCGAGGTGGACAGGTCGCGGGGGGCGAGGTGGAGCAATAATCCCCTCCCCCCCCTCTACAAAGATGCGACCTGCCGGTCGACCACCCTCCTTTTATTTTATAATATTTCATTTTACTCTATATTATAAATTTTATCTTTATCTTTTATTCCCCTACATTTTGCCCCCCTTCTTATGTTTGTTGTGTTTTGTCCATTGTATTTATTTACTTATTATTATTTATTTATTTAATGACTTTTATTTTATCTATACACCTTTTCATTTACTGATTTTATCTTTTATTTTATCATATTTTTAAGTTTTATGCGGGTTGACAGGGGGGCGGGACGGAGGGAGGGGACAGACGCGAGCCGGAATTCGCCTCTGTCCCCTCCTTGTCGCGTGCGGAAAAAAATACAATGCAGCGTGTACGAGTATTTGCACATGTATAAAAATCGGATGGCGCAGTAACAAAAATTCTAAATTATACAGCACAAGTTGCAGCAATGCATGCGCATAAGTTAAATTACCTGCATACCTCCGTTTCCTCAAACTGTGTGTTCATAACTGGCATTGGGAGGATCGCAGTGCCACCACTGCGAGGAGGCCCAGGACTCTGCGCGGCATACGCTGGAAGAATGTCCAGCGTGGTCGGCACCGCGCAGAGACCTAAGGGGCGTTATTGGGATGGACCTCCCGTTGCCGGTCGTGGTCGACCACATGATCGGCAGCGAGAGGTCAAGAGCAGCGATTGCCTCCTTCTGTGAGATTGTGATAACGCAGAAGGAGGCAGCGGAGAGGGAGAGGGAAGCCGACCCGCTCTCCGCCAGGAGGCTAGCATCGGCGGGGCATCCCCGACGAGGCCGACGGCCCCCGTAAGGGGCCGCAGACGTAATGGCGGCGGTGGTACTACTTAGTACTTCCACCGCCGCCAAGGGGGGCTGGCCGTTAAGGCGCCCCCGAGGTGGACAGGTCGCGGGGGGCGAGGTGGAGCAATAATCCCCTCCCCCCCCTCTACAAAGATGCGACCTGCCGGTCGACCACCCTCCTTTTATTTTATAATATTTCATTTTACTCTATATTATAAATTTTATCTTTATCTTTTATTCCCCTATATTTTGCCCCCCTTCTTATGTTTGTTGTGTTTTGTCCATTGTATTTATTTACTTATTATTATTTATTTATTTAATTACTTTTATTGTATCTATACACCTTTTCATTTACTGATTTTATCTTTTATTTTATCATATTTTTAAGTTTTATGCGGGTTGACAGGGGGGCGGGACGGAGGGAGGGGACAGACGCGAGCCGGAATTCGCCTCTGTCCCCTCCTTGTCGCGTGCGGAAAAAAATACAGTGCAGCGTGTACGAGTATTTGCACATGTATAAAAATCGGATGGCGCAGTAACAAAAATTCTAAATTATACAGCACAAGTTGCAGCAATGCATGCGCATAAGTTAAATTACCTGCATACCTCCGTTTCCTCAAACTGTGTGTTCATAACTGGCATTGGGAGGATCGCAGTGCCACCACTGCGAGGCGGCCCAGGACTCTGCGCGGCATACGCTGGAAGAATGTCCAGCGTGGTCGGCACCGCGCAGAGACCTAAGGGGCATTATTGGGATGGACCTCCCGTTGCCGGTCGTGGTCGACCACATGATCGGCAGCGAGAGGTCAAGAGCAGCGATTGCCTCCTTCTGTCAGATTGTGATAACGCAGAAGGAGGCAGCGGAGAGGGAGAGGGAAGCCGACCCGCTCTCCGCCAGGAGGCTAGCATCGGCGGGGCAACCCCGACGAGGCCGACGGCCCCCGTAAGGGGCCGCAGACGTAATGGCGGCGGTGGTACTACTTAGTACTTCCACCGCCGCCAAGGGGGGCTGGCCGTTAAGGCGCCCCCGAGGTGGACAGGTCGCGGGGGGCGAGGTGGAGCAATAATCCCCTCCCCCCCCTCTACAAAGATGCGACCTGCCGGTCGACCACCCTCCTTTTATTTTATAATATTTCATTTTACTCTATATTATAAATTTTATCTTTATCTTTTATTCCCCTACATTTTGCCCCCCTTCTTATGTTTGTTGTGTTTTGTCCATTGTATTTATTTACTTATTATTATTTATTTATTTAATGACTTTTATTGTATCTATACACCTTTTCATTTACTGATTTTATCTTTTATTTTATCATATTTTTAAGTTTTATGCGGGTTGACAGGGGGCGGGACGGAGGGAGGGGACAGACGCGAGCCGGAATTCGCCTCTGTCCCCTCCTTGTCGCGTGCGGAAAAAAATACAATGCAGCGTGTACGAGTATTTGCACATGTATAAAAATCGGATGGCGCAGTAACAAAAATTCTAAATTATACAGCACAAGTTGCAGCAATGCATGCGCATAAGTTAAATTACCTGCATACCTCCGTTTCCTCAAACTGTGTGTTCATAACTGGCATTGGGAGGATCGCAGTGCCACCACTGCGAGGAGGCCCAGGACTCTGCGCGGCATACGCTGGAAGAATGTCCAGCGTGGTCGGCACCGCGCAGAGACCTAAGGGGCATTATTGGGATGGACCTCCCGTTGCCGGTCGTGGTCGACCACATGATCGGCAGCGAGAGGTCAAGAGCAGCGATTGCCTCCTTCTGTCAGATTGTGATAACGCAGAAGGAGGCAGCGGAGAGGGAGAGGGAAGCCGACCCGCTCTCCGCCAGGAGGCTAGCATCGGCGGGGCAACCCCGACGAGGCCGACGGCCCCCGTAAGGGGCCGCAGACGTAATGGCGGCGGTGGTACTACTTAGTACTTCCACCGCCGCCAAGGGGGGCTGGCCGTTAAGGCGCCCCCGAGGTGGACAGGTCGCGGGGGGCGAGGTGGAGCAATAATCCCCTCCCCCCCCTCTACAAAGATGCGACCTGCCGGTCGACCACCCTCCTTTTATTTTATAATATTTCATTTTACTCTATATTATAAATTTTATCTTTATCTTTTATTCCCCTACATTTTGCCCCCCTTCTTATGTTTGTTGTGTTTTGTCCATTGTATTTATTTACTTATTATTATTTATTTATTTAATGACTTTTATTTTATCTATACACCTTTTCATTTACTGATTTTATCTTTTATTTTATCATATTTTTAAGTTTTATGCGGGTTGACAGGGGGCGGGACGGAGGGAGGGGACAGACGCGAGCCGGAATTCGCCTCTGTCCCCTCCTTGTCGCGTGCGGAAAAAAATACAATGCAGCGTGTACGAGTATTTGCACATGTATAAAAATCGGATGGCGCAGTAACAAAAATTCTAAATTATACAGCACAAGTTGCAGCAATGCATGCGCATAAGTTAAATTACCTGCATACCTCCGTTTCCTCAAACTGTGTGTTCATAACTGGCATTGGGAGGATCGCAGTGCCACCACTGCGAGGAGGCCCAGGACTCTGCGCGGCATACGCTGGAAGAATGTCCAGCGTGGTCGGCACCGCGCAGAGACCTAAGGGGCGTTATTGGGATGGACCTCCCGTTGCCGGTCGTGGTCGACCACATGATCGGCAGCGAGAGGTCAAGAGCAGCGATTGCCTCCTTCTGTGAGATTGTGATAACGCAGAAGGAGGCAGCGGAGAGGGAGAGGGAAGCCGACCCGCTCTCCGCCAGGAGGCTAGCATCGGCGGGGCAACACCGACGAGGCCGACGGCCCCCGTAAGGGGCCGCAGACGTAATGGCGGCGGTGGTACTACTTAGTACTTCCACCGCCGCCAAGGGGGGCTGGCCGTTAAGGCGCCCCCGAGGTGGACAGGTCGCGGGGGGCGAGGTGGAGCAATAATCCCCTCCCCCCCTCTACAAAGATGCGACCTGCCGGTCGACCACCCTCCTTTTATTTTATAATATTTCATTTTACTCTATATTATAAATTTTATCTTTATCTTTTATTCCCCTATATTTTGCCCCCCTTCTTATGTTAGTTGTGTTTTGTCCATTGTATTTATTTACTTATTATTATTTATTTATTTAATGACTTTTATTTTATCTATACACCTTTTCATTTACTGATTTTATCTTTTATTTTATCATATTTTTAAGTTTTATGCGGGTTGACAGGGGGGCGGGACGGGGGGAGGGGACAGACGCGAGCCGGAACTCGCCTCTGTCCCCTCCTTGTCGCGTGCGGAAAAAAATACAATGCAGCGTGTACGAGTATTTGCACATGTATAAAAATCGGATGGCGCAGTAACAAAAATTCTAAATTATACAGCACAAGTTGCAGCAATGCATGCGCATAAGTTAAATTACCTGCATACCTCCGTTTCCTCAAACTGTGTGTTCATAACTGGCATTGGGAGGATCGCAGTGCCACCACTGCGAGGAGGCCCAGGACTCTGCGCGGCATACGCTGGAAGAATGTCCAGCGTGGTCGGCACCGCGCAGAGACCTAAGGGGCGTTATTGGGATGGACCTCCCGTTGCCGGTCGTGGTCGACCACATGATCGGCAGCGAGAGGTCAAGAGCAGCGATTGCCTCCTTCTGTGAGATTGTGATAACGCAGAAGGAGGCAGCGGAGAGGGAGAGGGAAGCCGACCCGCTCTCCGCCAGGAGGCTAGCATCGGCGGGGCAACCCCGACGAGGCCGACGGCCCCCGTAAGGGGCCGCAGACGTAATGGCGGCGGTGGTACTACTTAGTACTTCCACCGCCGCCAAGGGGGGCTGGCCGTTAAGGCGCCCCCGAGGTGGACAGGTCGCGGGGGGCGAGGTGGAGCAATAATCCCCTCCCCCCCCTCTACAAAGATGCGACCTGCCGGTCGACCACCCTCCTTTTATTTTATAATATTTCATTTTACTCTATATTATAAATTTTATCTTTATCTTTTATTCCCCTACATTTTGCCCCCCTTCTTATGTTTGTTGTGTTTTGTCCATTGTATTTATTTACTTATTATTATTTATTTATTTAATGACTTTTATTTTATCTATACACCTTTTCATTTACTGATTTTATCTTTTATTTTATCATATTTTTAAGTTTTATGCGGGTTGACAGGGGGCGGGACGGAGGGAGGGGACAGACGCGAGCCGGAATTCGCCTCTGTCCCCTCCTTGTCGCGTGCGGAAAAAAATACAATGCAGCGTGTACGAGTATTTGCACATGTATAAAAATCGGATGGCGCAGTAACAAAAATTCTAAATTATACAGCACAAGTTGCAGCAATGCATGCGCATAAGTTAAATTACCTGCATACCTCCGTTTCCTCAAACTGTGTGTTCATAACTGGCATTGGGAGGATCGCAGTGCCACCACTGCGAGGAGGCCCAGGACTCTGCGCGGCATACGCTGGAAGAATGTCCAGCGTGGTCGGCACCGCGCAGAGACCTAAGGGGCGTTATTGGGATGGACCTCCCGTTGCCGGTCGTGGTCGACCACATGATCGGCAGCGAGAGGTCAAGAGCAGCGATTGCCTCCTTCTGTGAGATTGTGATAACGCAGAAGGAGGCAGCGGAGAGGGAGAGGGAAGCCGACCCGCTCTCCGCCAGGAGGCTAGCATCGGCGGGGCAACACCGACGAGGCCGACGGCCCCCGTAAGGGGCCGCAGACGTAATGGCGGCGGTGGTACTACTTAGTACTTCCACCGCCGCCAAGGGGGGCTGGCCGTTAAGGCGCCCCCGAGGTGGACAGGTCGCGGGGGGCGAGGTGGAGCAATAATCCCCTCCCCCCCTCTACAAAGATGCGACCTGCCGGTCGACCACCCTCCTTTTATTTTATAATATTTCATTTTACTCTATATTATAAATTTTATCTTTATCTTTTATTCCCCTATATTTTGCCCCCCTTCTTATGTTAGTTGTGTTTTGTCCATTGTATTTATTTACTTATTATTATTTATTTATTTAATGACTTTTATTTTATCTATACACCTTTTCATTTACTGATTTTATCTTTTATTTTATCATATTTTTAAGTTTTATGCGGGTTGACAGGGGGGCGGGACGGGGGGAGGGGACAGACGCGAGCCGGAACTCGCCTCTGTCCCCTCCTTGTCGCGTGCGGAAAAAAATACAATGCAGCGTGTACGAGTATTTGCACATGTATAAAAATCGGATGGCGCAGTAACAAAAATTCTAAATTATACAGCACAAGTTGCAGCAATGCATGCGCATAAGTTAAATTACCTGCATACCTCCGTTTCCTCAAACTGTGTGTTCATAACTGGCATTGGGAGGATCGCAGTGCCACCACTGCGAGGAGGCCCAGGACTCTGCGCGGCATACGCTGGAAGAATGTCCAGCGTGGTCGGCACCGCGCAGAGACCTAAGGGGCGTTATTGGGATGGACCTCCCGTTGCCGGTCGTGGTCGACCACATGATCGGCAGCGAGAGGTCAAGAGCAGCGATTGCCTCCTTCTGTGAGATTGTGATAACGCAGAAGGAGGCAGCGGAGAGGGAGAGGGAAGCCGACCCGCTCTCCGCCAGGAGGCTAGCATCGGCGGGGCAACCCCGACGAGGCCGACGGCCCCCGTAAGGGGCCGCAGACGTAATGGCGGCGGTGGTACTACTTAGTACTTCCACCGCCGCCAAGGGGGGCTGGCCGTTAAGGCGCCCCCGAGGTGGACAGGTCGCGGGGGGCGAGGTGGAGCAATAATCCCCTCCCCCCCCTCTACAAAGATGCGACCTGCCGGTCGACCACCCTCCTTTTATTTTATAATATTTCATTTTACTCTATATTATAAATTTTATCTTTATCTTTTATTCCCCTACATTTTGCCCCCCTTCTTATGTTTGTTGTGTTTTGTCCATTGTATTTATTTACTTATTATTATTTATTTATTTAATGACTTTTATTGTATCTATACACCTTTTCATTTACTGATTTTATCTTTTATTTTATCATATTTTTAAGTTTTATGCGGGTTGACAGGGGGGCGGGACGGAGGGAGGGGACAGACGCGAGCCGGAATTCGCCTCTGTCCCCTCCTTGTCGCGTGCGGAAAAAAATACAGTGCAGCGTGTACGAGTATTTGCACATGTATAAAAATCGGATGGCGCAGTAACAAAAATTCTAAATTATACAGCACAAGTTGCAGCAATGCATGCGCATAAGTTAAATTACCTGCATACCTCCGTTTCCTCAAACTGTGTGTTCATAACTGGCATTGGGAGGATCGCAGTGCCACCACTGCGAGGCGGCCCAGGACTCTGCGCGGCATACGCTGGAAGAATGTCCAGCGTGGTCGGCACCGCGCAGAGACCTAAGGGGCATTATTGGGATGGACCTCCCGTTGCCGGTCGTGGTCGACCACATGATCGGCAGCGAGAGGTCAAGAGCAGCGATTGCCTCCTTCTGTGAGATTGTGATAACGCAGAAGGAGGCAGCGGAGAGGGAGAGGGAAGCCGACCCGCTCTCCGCCAGGAGGCTAGCATCGGCGGGGCAACCCCGACGAGGCCGACGGCCCCCGTAAGGGGCCGCAGACGTAATGGCGGCGGTGGTACTACTTAGTACTTCCACCGCCGCCAAGGGGGGCTGTCCGTTAAGGCGCCCCCGAGGTGGACAGGTCGCGGGGGGCGAGGTGGAGCAATAATCCCCTCCCCCCCCTCTACAAAGATGCGACCTGCCGGTCGACCACCCTCCTTTTATTTTATAATATTTCATTTTACTCTATATTATAAATTTTATCTTTATCTTTTATTCCCCTACATTTTGCCCCCCTTCTTATGTTTGTTGTGTTTTGTCCATTGTATTTATTTACTTATTATTATTTATTTATTTAATGACTTTTATTTTATCTATACACCTTTTCATTTACTGATTTTATCTTTTATTTTATCATATTTTTAAGTTTTATGCGGGTTGACAGGGGGGCGGGACGGAGGGAGGGGACAGACGCGAGCCGGAATTCGCCTCTGTCCCCTCCTTGTCGCGTGCGGAAAAAAATACAATGCAGCGTGTACGAGTATTTGCACATGTATAAAAATCGGATGGCGCAGTAACAAAAATTCTAAATTATACAGCACAAGTTGCAGCAATGCATGCGCATAAGTTAAATTACCTGCATACCTCCGTTTCCTCAAACTGTGTGTTCATAACTGGCATTGGGAGGATCGCAGTGCCACCACTGCGAGGAGGCCCAGGACTCTGCGCGGCATACGCTGGAAGAATGTCCAGCGTGGTCGGCACCGCGCAGAGACCTAAGGGGCGTTATTGGGATGGACCTCCCGTTGCCGGTCGTGGTCGACCACATGATCGGCAGCGAGAGGTCAAGAGCAGCGATTGCCTCCTTCTGTGAGATTGTGATAACGCAGAAGGAGGCAGCGGAGAGGGAGAGGGAAGCCGACCCGCCCTCCGCCAGGAGGCTAGCATCGGCGGGGCAACACCGACGAGGCCGACGGCCCCCGTAAGGGGCCGCAGACGTAATGGCGGCGGTGGTACTACTTAGTACTTCCACCGCCGCCAAGGGGGGCTGGCCGTTAAGGCGCCCCCGAGGTGGACAGGTCGCGGGGGGCGAGGTGGAGCAATAATCCCCTCCCCCCCTCTACAAAGATGCGACCTGCCGGTCGACCACCCTCCTTTTATTTTATAATATTTCATTTTACTCTATATTATAAATTTTATCTTTATCTTTTATTCCCCTATATTTTGCCCCCCTTCTTATGTTAGTTGTGTTTTGTCCATTGTATTTATTTACTTATTATTATTTATTTATTTAATGACTTTTATTGTATCTATACACCTTTTCATTTACTGATTTTATCTTTTATTTTATCATATTTTTAAGTTTTATGCGGGTTGACAGGGGGGCGGGACGGGGGGAGGGGACAGACGCGAGCCGGAACTCGCCTCTGTCCCCTCCTTGTCGCGTGCGGAAAAAAATACAATGCAGCGTGTACGAGTATTTGCACATGTATAAAAATCGGATGGCGCAGTAACAAAAATTCTAAATTATACAGCACAAGTTGCAGCAATGCATGCGCATAAGTTAAATTACCTGCATACCTCCGTTTCCTCAAACTGTGTGTTCATAACTGGCATTGGGAGGATCGCAGTGCCACCACTGCGAGGAGGCCCAGGACTCTGCGCGGCATACGCTGGAAGAATGTCCAGCGTGGTCGGCACCGCGCAGAGACCTAAGGGGCGTTATTGGGATGGACCTCCCGTTGCCGGTCGTGGTCGACCACATGATCGGCAGCGAGAGGTCAAGAGCAGCGATTGCCTCCTTCTGTGAGATTGTGATAACGCAGAAGGAGGCAGCGGAGAGGGAGAGGGAAGCCGACCCGCTCTCCGCCAGGAGGCTAGCATCGGCGGGGCAACCCCGACGAGGCCGACGGCCCCCGTAAGGGGCCGCAGACGTAATGGCGGCGGTGGTACTACTTAGTACTTCCACCGCCGCCAAGGGGGGCTGGCCGTTAAGGCGCCCCCGAGGTGGACAGGTCGCGGGGGGCGAGGTGGAGCAATAATCCCCTCCACCCCTCTACAAAGATGCGACCTGCCGGTCGACCACCCTCCTTTTATTTTATAATATTTCATTTTACTCTATATTATAAATTTTATCTTTATCTTTTATTCCCCTATATTTTGCCCCCCTTCTTATGTTTGTTGTGTTTTGTCCATTGTATTTATTTACTTATTATTATTTATTTATTTAATGACTTTTATTTTATCTATACACCTTTTCATTTACTGATTTTATCTTTTATTTTATCATATTTTTAAGTTTTATGCGGGTTGACAGGGGGGCGGGACGGGGGGAGGGGACAGACGCGAGCCGGAACTCGCCTCTGTCCCCTCCTTGTCGCGTGCGGAAAAAAATACAATGCAGCGTGTACGAGTATTTGCACATGTATAAAAATCGGATGGCGCAGTAACAAAAATTCTAAATTATACAGCACAAGTTGCAGCAATGCATGCGCATAAGTTAAATTACCTGCATACCTCCGTTTCCTCAAACTGTGTGTTCATAACTGGCATTGGGAGGATCGCAGTGCCACCACTGCGAGGCGGCCCAGGACTCTGCGCGGCATACGCTGGAAGAATGTCCAGCGTGGTCGGCACCGCGCAGAGACCTAAGGGGCGTTATTGGGATGGACCTCCCGTTGCCGGTCGTGGTCGACCACATGATCGGCAGCGAGAGGTCAAGAGCAGCGATTGCCTCCTTCTGTGAGATTGTGATAACGCAGAAGGGGGCAGCGGAGAGGGAGAGGGAAGCCGACCCGCTCTCCGCCAGGAGGCTAGCATCGGCGGGGCAACCCCGACGAGGCCGACGGCCCCCGTAAGGGGCCGCAGACGTAATGGCGGCGGTGGTACTACTTAGTACTTCCACCGCCGCCAAGGGGGGCTGGCCGTTAAGGCGCCCCCGAGGTGGACAGGTCGCGGGGGGCGAGGTGGAGCAATAATCCCCTCCCCCCCTCTACAAAGATGCGACCTGCCGGTCGACCACCCTCCTTTTATTTTATAATATTTCATTTTACTCTATATTATAAATTTTATCTTTATCTTTTATTCCCCTACATTTTGCCCCCCTTCTTATGTTTGTTGTGTTTTGTCCATTGTATTTATTTACTTATTATTATTTATTTATTTAATGACTTTTATTGTATCTATACACCTTTTCATTTACTGATTTTATCTTTTATTTTATCATATTTTTAAGTTTTATGCGGGTTGACAGGGGGGGCGGGACGGAGGGAGGGGACAGACGCGAGCCGGAATTCGCCTCTGTCCCCTCCTTGTCGCGTGCGGAAAAAAATACAATGCAGCGTGTACGAGTATTTGCACATGTATAAAAATCGGATGGCGCAGTAACAAAAATTCTAAATTATACAGCACAAGTTGCAGCAATGCATGCGCATAAGTTAAATTACCTGCATACCTCCGTTTCCTCAAACTGTGTGTTCATAACTGGCATTGGGAGGATCGCAGTGCCACCACTGCGAGGAGGCCCAGGACTCTGCGCGGCATACGCTGGAAGAATGTCCAGCGTGGTCGGCACCGCGCAGAGACCTAAGGGGCGTTATTGGGATGGACCTCCCGTTGCCGGTCGTGGTCGACCACATGATCGGCAGCGAGAGGTCAAGAGCAGCGATTGCCTCCTTCTGTGAGATTGTGATAACGCAGAAGGAGGCAGCGGAGAGGGAGAGGGAAGCCGACCCGCTCTCCGCCAGGAGGCTAGCATCGGCGGGGCAACCCCGACGAGGCCGACGGCCCCCGTAAGGGGCCGCAGACGTAATGGCGGCGGTGGTACTACTTAGTACTTCCACCGCCGCCAAGGGGGGCTGGCCGTTAAGGCGCCCCCGAGGTGGACAGGTCGCGGGGGGCGAGGTGGAGCAATAATCCCCTCCCCCCCTCTACAAAGATGCGACCTGCCGGTCGACCACCCTCCTTTTATTTTATAATATTTCATTTTACTCTATATTATAAATTTTATCTTTATCTTTTATTCCCCTATATTTTGCCCCCCTTCTTATGTTTGTTGTGTTTTGTCCATTGTATTTATTTACTTATTATTATTTATTTATTTAATGACTTTTATTTTATCTATACACCTTTTCATTTACTGATTTTATCTTTTATTTTATCATATTTTTAAGTTTTATGCGGGTTGACAGGGGGGCGGGACGGGGGGAGGGGACAGACGCGAGCCGGAACTCGCCTCTGTCCCTTCCTTGTCGCGTGCGGAAAAAAATACAATGCAGCGTGTACGAGTATTTGCACATGTATAAAAATCGGATGGCGCAGTAACAAAAATTCTAAATTATACAGCACAAGTTGCAGCAATGCATGCGCATAAGTTAAATTACCTGCATACCTCCGTTTCCTCAAACTGTGTGTTCATAACTGGCATTGGGAGGATCGCAGTGCCACCACTGCGAGGAGGCCCAGGACTCTGCGCGGCATACGCTGGAAGAATGTCCAGCGTGGTCGGCACCGCGCAGAGACCTAAGGGGCGTTATTGGGATGGACCTCCCGTTGCCGGTCGTGGTCGACCACATGATCGGCAGCGAGAGGTCAAGAGCAGCGATTGCCTCCTTCTGTGAGATTGTGATAACGCAGAAGGAGGCAGCGGAGAGGGAGAGGGAAGCCGACCCGCTCTCCGCCAGGAGGCTAGCATCGGCGGGGCAACCCCGACGAGGCCGACGGCCCCCGTAAGGGGCCGCAGACGTAATGGCGGCGGTGGTACTACTTAGTACTTCCACCGCCGCCAAGGGGGGCTGGCCGTTAAGGCGCCCCCGAGGTGGACAGGTCGCGGGGGGCGAGGTGGAGCAATAATCCCCTCCACCCCTCTACAAAGATGCGACCTGCCGGTCGACCACCCTCCTTTTATTTTATAATATTTCATTTTACTCTATATTATAAATTTTATCTTTATCTTTTATTCCCCTATATTTTGCCCCCCTTCTTATGTTTGTTGTGTTTTGTCCATTGTATTTATTTACTTATTATTATTTATTTATTTAATGACTTTTATTTTATCTATACACCTTTTCATTTACTGATTTTATCTTTTATTTTATCATATTTTTAAGTTTTATGCGGGTTGACAGGGGGGCGGGACGGGGGGAGGGGACAGACGCGAGCCGGAACTCGCCTCTGTCCCTTCCTTGTCGCGTGCGGAAAAAAATACAATGCAGCGTGTACGAGTATTTGCACATGTATAAAAATCGGATGGCGCAGTAACAAAAATTCTAAATTATACAGCACAAGTTGCAGCAATGCATGCGCATAAGTTAAATTACCTGCATACCTCCGTTTCCTCAAACTGTGTGTTCATAACTGGCATTGGGAGGATCGCAGTGCCACCACTGCGAGGCGGCCCAGGACTCTGCGCGGCATACGCTGGAAGAATGTCCAGCGTGGTCGGCACCGCGCAGAGACCTAAGGGGCGTTATTGGGATGGACCTCCCGTTGCCGGTCGTGGTCGACCACATGATCGGCAGCGAGAGGTCAAGAGCAGCGATTGCCTCCTTCTGTGAGATTGTGATAACGCAGAAGGGGGCAGCGGAGAGGGAGAGGGAAGCCGACCCGCTCTCCGCCAGGAGGCTAGCATCGGCGGAGCAACCCCGACGAGGCCGACGGCCCCCGTAAGGGGCCGCAGACGTAATGGAGGCGGTGGTACTACTTAGTACTTCCACCGCCGCCAAGGGGGGCTGGCCGTTAAGGCGCCCCCGAGGTGGACAGGTCGCGGGGGGCGAGGTGGAGCAATAATCCCCTCCCCCCCTCTACAAAGATGCGACCTGCCGGTCGACCACCCTCCTTTTATTTTATAATATTTCATTTTACTCTATATTATAAATTTTATCTTTATCTTTTATTCCCCTACATTTTGCCCCCCTTCTTATGTTTGTTGTGTTTTGTCCATTGTATTTATTTACTTATTATTATTTATTTATTTAATGACTTTTATTGTATCTATACACCTTTTCATTTACTGATTTTATCTTTTATTTTATCATATTTTTAAGTTTTATGCGGGTTGACAGGGGGGCGGGACGGAGGGAGGGGACAGACGCGAGCCGGAATTCGCCTCTGTCCCCTCCTTGTCGCGTGCGGAAAAAAATACAATGCAGCGTGTACGAGTATTTGCACATGTATAAAAATCGGATGGCGCAGTAACAAAAATTCTAAATTATACAGCACAAGTTGCAGCAATGCATGCGCATAAGTTAAATTACCTGCATACCTCCGTTTCCTCAAACTGTGTGTTCATAACTGGCATTGGGAGGATCGCAGTGCCACCACTGCGAGGAGGCCCAGGACTCTGCGCGGCATACGCTGGAAGAATGTCCAGCGTGGTCGGCACCGCGCAGAGACCTAAGGGGCGTTATTGGGATGGACCTCCCGTTGCCGGTCGTGGTCGACCACATGATCGGCAGCGAGAGGTCAAGAGCAGCGATTGCCTCCTTCTGCTAGATTGTGATAACGCAGAAGGAGGCAGCGGAGAGGGAGAGGGAAGCCGACCCGCTCTCCGCCAGGAGGCTAGCATCGGCGGGGCAACCCCGACGAGGCCGACGGCCCCCGTAAGGGGCCGCAGACGTAATGGCGGCGGTGGCACTACTTAGAACTTCCACCGCCGCCAAGGGGGGCTGGCCGTTAAGGCGCCCCCGAGGTGGACAGGTCGCGGGGGGCGAGGTGGCGCAATAATCCCCTTACCCCCCTCTCTACAAAGATGCGACCTGCCGGTCGATCCCCCTCCTTTTATTGTATAATATTTCATTTTACTCTATATTATAAATTTTATCTTTATCTTTTATTCCCCTATATTTTGCCCCCCTTCTTATGTTTGTTGTGTTTTGTCCATTGTATTTATTTACTTATTATTATTTATTTATTTAATGACTTTTATTTTATCTATACACCTTTTCATTTACTGATTTTATCTTTTATTTTATCATATTTTTAAGTTTTATGCGGGTTGACAGGGGGGCGGGACGGAGGGAGGGGACAGACGCGAGCCGGAATTCGCCTCTGTCCCCTCCTTGTCGCGTGCGGAAAAAAATACAATGCAGCGTGTACGAGTATTTGCACATGTATAAAAATCGGATGGCGCAGTAACAAAAATTCTAAATTATACAGCACAAGTTGCAGCAATGCATGCGCATAAGTTAAATTACCTGCATACCTCCGTTTCCTCAAACTGTGTGTTCATAACTGGCATTGGGAGGATCGCAGTGCCACCACTGCGAGGAGGCCCAGGACTCTGCGCGGCATACGCTGGAAGAATGTCCAGCGTGGTCGGCACCGCGCAGAGACCTAAGGGGCGTTATTGGGATGGACCTCCCGTTGCCGGTCGTGGTCGACCACATGATCGGCAGCGAGAGGTCAAGAGCAGCGATTGCCTCCTTCTGTGAGATTGTGATAACGCAGAAGGAGGCAGCGGAGAGGGAGAGGGAAGCCGACCCGCTCTCCGCCAGAAGGCTAGCATCGGCGGGGCAACCCCGACGAGGCCGACGGCCCCCGTAAGGGGCCGCAGGCGTAATGGCGGCGGTGGTACTACTTAGTAGTTCCACCGCCGCCAAGGGGGGCTGGCCGTTAAGGCGCCCCCGAGGTGGACAGGTCGCGGGGGGCGAGGTGGAGCAATAATCCCCTTCCCCCCCTCTCTACAAAGATGCGACCTGCCGGTCGACCCCCCTCCTTTTATTGTATAATATTTCATTTTACTCTATATTATAAATTTTATCTTTATCTTTTATTCCCCTTTATTTTGCCCCCCTTCTTATGTTTGTTGTGTTTTGTCCATTGTATTTATTTACTTATTATTATTTATTTATTTAATGACTTTTATTTTATCTATACACCTTTTCATTTACTGATTTTATCTTTTATTTTATCATATTTTTAAGTTTTATGCGGGTTGACAGGGGGGCGGGACGGGGGGAGGGGACAGACGCGAGCCGGAAATCGCCTCTGTCCCTTCCTTGTCGCGTGCGGAAAAAAATACAATGCAGCGTGTACGAGTATTTGCACATGTATAAAAATCGGATGGGGCAGTAACAAAAATTCTAAATTATACAGCACAAGTTGCAGCAATGCATGCGCATAAGTTAAATTACCTGCATACCTCCGTTTCCTCAAACTGTGTGTTCATAACTGGCATTGGGAGGATCGCAGTGCCACCACTGCGAGGAGGCCCAGGACTCTGCGCGGCATACGCTGGAAGAATGTCCAGCGTGGTCGGCACCGCGCAGAGACCTAAGGGGCGTTATTGGGATGGACCTCCCGTTGCCGGTCGTGGTCGACCACATGATCGGCAGCGAGAGATCAAGTGCAGCGATTGCCTCCTTCTGCTAGATTGTGATAACGCAGAAGGAGGCAGCGGAGAGGGAGAGGGAAGCCGACCCGCTCTCCGCCAGGAGGCTAGCATCGGCGGGGCAACCCCAACGAGGCCGACGGCCCCCGTAAGGGGCCGCAGACGTAATGGCGGCGGTGGTACTACTTAGTACTTCCACCGCCGCCAACGGGGGCTGGCCGTTAAGGCGCCCCCGAGGTGGACAGGTCGCGGGGGGGGGCGAGGTGGAGCAATAATCCCCACCCCCCCCTCTACAAAGATGCGACCTGCCGGTCGATCCCCCTCCTTTTATTGTATAATATTTCATTTTACTCTATATTATAAATTTTATCTTTATCTTTTATTCCCCTATATTTTGCCCCCCTTCTTATGTTTGTTGTGTTTTGTCCATTGTATTTATTTACTTATTATTATTTATTTATTTAATGACTTTTATTTTATCTATACACCTTTTCATTTACTGATTTTATCTTTTATTTTATCATATTTTTAAGTTTTATGCGGGTTGACAGGGGGGCGGGACGGAGGGAGGGGACAGACGCGAGCCGGAATTCGCCTCTGTCCCCTCCTTGTCGCGTGCGGAAAAAAATACAATGCAGCGTGTACGAGTATTTGCACATGTATAAAAATCGGATGGCGCAGTAACAAAAATTCTAAATTATACAGCACAAGTTGCAGCAATGCATGCGCATAAGTTAAATTACCTGCATACCTCCGTTTCCTCAAACTGTGTGTTCATAACTGGCATTGGGAGGATCGCAGTGCCACCACTGCGAGGAGGCCCAGGACTCTGCGCGGCATACGCTGGAAGAATGTCCAGCGTGGTCGGCACCGCGCAGAGACCTAAGGGGCTTTATTGGGATGGACCTCCCGTTGCCGGTCGTGGTCGACCACATGATCGGCAGCGAGAGGTCAAGAGCAGCGATTGCCTCCTTCTGTGAGATTGTGATAACGCAGAAGGAGGCAGCGGAGAGGGAGAGGGAAGCCGACCCGCTCTCCGCCAGAAGGCTAGCATCGGCGGGGCAACCCCGACGAGGCCGACGGCCCCCGTAAGGGGCCGCAGGCGTAATGGCGGCGGTGGTACTACTTAGTACTTCCACCGCCGCCAAGGGGGGCTGGCCGTTAAGGCGCCCCCGAGGTGGACAGGTCGCGGGGGGTGAGGTGGAGCAATAATCCCCTTCCCCCCCTCTCTACAAAGATGCGACCTGCCGGTCGACCCCCCTCCTTTTATTGTATAATATTTCATTTTACTCTATATTATAAATTTTATCTTTATCTTTTATTCCCCTTTATTTTGCCCCCCTTCTTATGTTTGTTGTGTTTTGTCCATTGTATTTATTTACTTATTATTATTTATTTATTTAATGACTTTTATTTTATCTATACACCTTTTCATTTACTGATTTTATCTTTTATTTTATCATATTTTTAAGTTTTATGCGGGTTGACAGGGGGGCGGGACGGGGGGAGGGGACAGACGCGAGCCGGAACTCGCCTCTGTCCCTTCCTTGTCGCGTGCGGAAAAAAATACAATGCAGCGTGTACGAGTATTTGCACATGTATAAAAATCGGATGGGGCAGTAACAAAAATTCTAAATTATACAGCACAAGTTGCAGCAATGCATGCGCATAAGTTAAATTACCTGCATACCTCCGTTTCCTCAAACTGTGTGTTCATAACTGGCATTGGGAGGATCGCAGTGCCACCACTGCGAGGAGGCCCAGGACTCTGCGCGGCATACGCTGGAAGAATGTCCAGCGTGGTCGGCACCGCGCAGAGACCTAAGGGGCGTTATTGGGATGGACCTCCCGTTGCCGGTCGTGGTCGACCACATGATCGGCAGCGAGAGATCAAGTGCAGCGATTGCCTCCTTCTGCTAGATTGTGATAACGCAGAAGGAGGCAGCGGAGAGGGAGAGGGAAGCCGACCCGCTCTCCGCCAGGAGGCTAGCATCGGCGGGGCAACCCCAACGAGGCCGACGGCCCCCGTAAGGGGCCGCAGACGTAATGGCGGCGGTGGTACTACTTAGTACTTCCACCGCCGCCAACGGGGGCTGGCCGTTAAGGCGCCCCCGAGGTGGACAGGTCGCGGGGGGGGGCGAGGTGGAGCAATAATCCCCACCCCCCCCTCTACAAAGATGCGACCTGCCGGTCGATCCCCCTCCTTTTATTGTATAATATTTCATTTTACTCTATATTATAAATTTTATCTTTATCTTTTATTCCCCTATATTTTGCCCCCCTTCTTATGTTTGTTGTGTTTTGTCCATTGTATTTATTTACTTATTATTATTTATTTATTTAATGACTTTTATTTTATCTATACACCTTTTCATTTACTGATTTTATCTTTTATTTTATCATATTTTTAAGTTTTATGCGGGTTGACAGGGGGGCGGGACGGAGGGAGGGGACAGACGCGAGCCGGAATTCGCCTCTGTCCCCTCCTTGTCGCGTGCGGAAAAAAATACAATGCAGCGTGTACGAGTATTTGCACATGTATAAAAATCGGATGGCGCAGTAACAAAAATTCTAAATTATACAGCACAAGTTGCAGCAATGCATGCGCATAAGTTAAATTACCTGCATACCTCCGTTTCCTCAAACTGTGTGTTCATAACTGGCATTGGGAGGATCGCAGTGCCACCACTGCGAGGAGGCCCAGGACTCTGCGCGGCATACGCTGGAAGAATGTCCAGCGTGGTCGGCACCGCGCAGAGACCTAAGGGGCTTTATTGGGATGGACCTCCCGTTGCCGGTCGTGGTCGACCACATGATCGGCAGCGAGAGGTCAAGAGCAGCGATTGCCTCCTTCTGTGAGATTGTGATAACGCAGAAGGAGGCAGCGGAGAGGGAGAGGGAAGCCGACCCGCTCTCCGCCAGAAGGCTAGCATCGGCGGGGCAACCCCGACGAGGCCGACGGCCCCCGTAAGGGGCCGCAGGCGTAATGGCGGCGGTGGTACTACTTAGTACTTCCACCGCCGCCAAGGGGGGCTGGCCGTTAAGGCGCCCCCGAGGTGGACAGGTCGCGGGGGGTGAGGTGGAGCAATAATCCCCTTCCCCCCCTCTCTACAAAGATGCGACCTGCCGGTCGACCCCCCTCCTTTTATTGTATAATATTTCATTTTACTCTATATTATAAATTTTATCTTTATCTTTTATTCCCCTTTATTTTGCCCCCCTTCTTATGTTTGTTGTGTTTTGTCCATTGTATTTATTTACTTATTATTATTTATTTATTTAATGACTTTTATTTTATCTATACACCTTTTCATTTACTGATTTTATCTTTTATTTTATCATATTTTTAAGTTTTATGCGGGTTGACAGGGGGGCGGGACGGGGGGAGGGGACAGACGCGAGCCGGAACTCGCCTCTGTCCCTTCCTTGTCGCGTGCGGAAAAAAATACAATGCAGCGTGTACGAGTATTTGCACATGTATAAAAATCGGATGGCGCAGTAACAAAAATTCTAAATTATACAGCACAAGTTGCAGCAATGCATGCGCATAAGTTAAATTACCTGCATACCTCCGTTTCCTCAAACTGTGTGTTCATAACTGGCATTGGGAGGATCGCAGTGCCACCACTGCGAGGAGGCCCAGGACTCTGCGCGGCATACGCTGGAAGAATGTCCAGCGTGGTCGGCACCGCGCAGAGACCTAAGGGGCGTTATTGGGATGGACCTCCCGTTGCCGGTCGTGGTCGACCACATGATCGGCAGCGAGAGGTCAAGAGCAGCGATTGCCTCTTTCTGCTAGATTGTGATAACGCAGAAGGAGTAAGCGGAGAGGGAGAGGGAAGCCGACCCGCTCTCCGCCAGGAGGCTAGCATCGGCGGGGCAACCCGACGAGGCCGACGGCCCCCGTAAGGGGCCGCAGACGTAATGGCGGCGGTGGTACTACTTAGTACTTCCACCGCCGCCAAGGGGGGCTGGCCGTTAAGGCGCCCCCGAGGTGGACAGGTCGCGGGGGGCGAGGTGGAGCAATAATCCCCTTACCCCCCTCTCTACAAAGATGCGACCTGCCGGTCGACCCCCCTCCTTTTATTGTATAATATTTCATTTTACTCTATATTATAAATTTTATCTTTATCTTTTATTCCCCTTTATTTTGCCACCCTTCTTATGTTTGTTGTGTTTTGTCCATTGTATTTATTTACTTATTATTATTTATTTATTTATTGACTTTTATTTTATCTATACACCTTTTCATTTACTGATTTTATCTTTTATTTTATCATATTTTTAAGTTTTATGCGGGTTGACCAGGGGGGTGGGACGGGGGGAGGGGACAGACGCGAGCCGGAACTCGCCTCTGTCCCCTCCTTGTCGCGTGCGGAAAAAAATACAATGCAGCGTGTACGAGTATTTGCACAAGTATAAAAATCGGATGGCGCAGTAACAAAAATTCTAAATTATACAGCACAAGTTGCAGCAATGCATGCGCATAAGTTAAATTACCTGCATACCTCCGTTTCCTCAAACTGTGTGTTCATAACTGGCATTGGGAGGATCGCAGTGCCACCACTGCGAGGAGGCCCAGGACTCAGCGCGGCATACGCTGGAAGACTGTCCAGCGTGGTCGGCACCGCGCAGAGACCTAAGGGGCGTTATTGGGATGGACCTCCCTTTGCCGGTCGTGGTCGACCACATGATCGGCAGCGAGAGGTCAAGAGCAGCGATTGCCTCCTTCTGCTAGATTGTGATAACGCAGAAGGAGGCAGCGGAGAGGGAGAGGGAAGCCGACCCGCTCTCCGCCAGGAGGCTAGCATCGGCGGGGCAACCCCGACGAGGCCGACGGCCCCCGTAAGGGGCCGCAGACGTAATGGCGGCGGTGGAACTACTTAGTACTTCCACCGCCGCCAAGGGGGGCTGGCCGTTAAGGCGCCCCCGAGGTGGACAGGTCGCGGGGGGCGAGGTGGAGCAATAATCCCCTCCCCCCCTCTACAAAGATGCGACCTGCCGGTCGACCACCCTCCTTTTATTTTATAATATTTCATTTTACTCTATATTATAAATTTTATCTTTATCTTTTATTCCCCTTTATTTTGCCACCCTTCTTATGTTTGTTGTGTTTTGTCCATTGTACTTATTTACTTATTATTATTTATTTATTTATTGACTTTTATTTTATCTATACACCTTTTCATTTACTGATTTTATCTTTTATTTTATCATATTTTTAAGTTTTATGCGGGTTGACCAGGGGGGTGGGACGGGGGGAGGGGACAGACGCGAGCCGGAACTCGCCTCTGTCCCCTCCTTGTCGCGTGCGGAAAAAAATACAATGCAGCGTGTACGAGTATTTGCACATGTATAAAAATCGGATGGCGCGGTAACAAAAATTCTAAATTATACAGCACAAGTTGCAGCAATGCATGCGCATAAGTTAAATTACCTGCATACCTCCGTTTCCTCAAACTGTGTGTTCATAACTGGCATTGGGAGGATCGCAGTGCCACCACTGCGAGGAGGCCCAGGACTCTGCGCGGCATACGCTGGAAGAATGTCCAGCCTGGTCGGCACCGCGTAGAGACCTAAGGGGAGTTATTGGGATGGACCTCCCGTTGCCGGTCGTGGTCGACCACATGATCGGCAGCGAGAGGTCAAGAGCAGCGATTGCCTCCTTCTGTGAGATTGTGATAACGCAGAAGGAGGCAGCGGAGAGGGAGAGGGAAGCCGACCCGCTCTCCGCCAGGAGGCTAGCATCGGCGGGGCAACCCGACGAGGCCGACGGCCCCCGTAAGGGGCCGCAGACGTAATGGCGGCGGTGGTACTACTTAGTACTTCCACAGCCGCCAAGGGGGGCTGGCCGTTAAGGCGCCCCCGAGGTGGACAGGTCGCGGGGGGCGAGGTGGAGCAATAATCCCCTCCCCCCCTCTACAAAGATGCGACCTGCCGGTCGACCACCCTCCTTTTATTGTATAATATTTCATTTTACTCTATATTATAAATTTTATCTTTATCTTTTATTCCCCTTTATTTTGCCCCCCTCCTTATGTTTGTTGTGTTTTGTCCATTGTATTTATTTACTTATTATTATTTATTTATTTAATGACTTTTATTTTATCTATACACCTTTTCATTTACTGATTTTATCTTTTATTTTATCATATTTTTAAGTTTTATGCGGGTTGACAGGGGGGCGGGACGGGGGGAGGGGACAGACGCGAGCCGGAAATCGCCTCTGTCCCTTCCTTGTCGCGTGCGGAAAAAAATACAATGCAGCGTGTACGAGTATTTGCACATGTATAAAAATCGGATGGGGCAGTAACAAAAATTCTAAATTATACAGCACAAGTTGCAGCAATGCATGCGCATAAGTTAAATTACCTGCATACCTCCGTTTCCTCAAACTGTGTGTTCATAACTGGCATTGGGAGGATCGCAGTGCCACCACTGCGAGGAGGCCCAGGACTCTGCGCGGCATACGCTGGAAGAATGTCCAGCGTGGTCGGCACCGCGCAGAGACCTAAGGGGCGTTATTGGGATGGACCTCCCGTTGCCGGTCGTGGTCGACCACATGATCGGCAGCGAGAGATCAAGTGCAGCGATTGCCTCCTTCTGCTAGATTGTGATAACGCAGAAGGAGGCAGCGGAGAGGGAGAGGGAAGCCGACCCGCTCTCCGCCAGGAGGCTAGCATCGGCGGGGCAACCCCAACGAGGCCGACGGCCCCCGTAAGGGGCCGCAGACGTAATGGCGGCGGTGGTACTACTTAGTACTTCCACCGCCGCCAACGGGGGCTGGCCGTTAAGGCGCCCCCGAGGTGGACAGGTCGCGGGGGGGGGCGAGGTGGAGCAATAATCCCCACCCCCCCCTCTACAAAGATGCGACCTGCCGGTCGATCCCCCTCCTTTTATTGTATAATATTTCATTTTACTCTATATTATAAATTTTATCTTTATCTTTTATTCCCCTATATTTTGCCCCCCTTCTTATGTTTGTTGTGTTTTGTCCATTGTATTTATTTACTTATTATTATTTATTTATTTAATGACTTTTATTTTATCTATACACCTTTTCATTTACTGATTTTATCTTTTATTTTATCATATTTTTAAGTTTTATGCGGGTTGACAGGGGGGCGGGACGGAGGGAGGGGACAGACGCGAGCCGGAATTCGCCTCTGTCCCCTCCTTGTCGCGTGCGGAAAAAAATACAATGCAGCGTGTACGAGTATTTGCACATGTATAAAAATCGGATGGCGCAGTAACAAAAATTCTAAATTATACAGCACAAGTTGCAGCAATGCATGCGCATAAGTTAAATTACCTGCATACCTCCGTTTCCTCAAACTGTGTGTTCATAACTGGCATTGGGAGGATCGCAGTGCCACCACTGCGAGGAGGCCCAGGACTCTGCGCGGCATACGCTGGAAGAATGTCCAGCGTGGTCGGCACCGCGCAGAGACCTAAGGGGCTTTATTGGGATGGACCTCCCGTTGCCGGTCGTGGTCGACCACATGATCGGCAGCGAGAGGTCAAGAGCAGCGATTGCCTCCTTCTGTGAGATTGTGATAACGCAGAAGGAGGCAGCGGAGAGGGAGAGGGAAGCCGACCCGCTCTCCGCCAGAAGGCTAGCATCGGCGGGGCAACCCCGACGAGGCCGACGGCCCCCGTAAGGGGCCGCAGGCGTAATGGCGGCGGTGGTACTACTTAGTACTTCCACCGCCGCCAAGGGGGGCTGGCCGTTAAGGCGCCCCCGAGGTGGACAGGTCGCGGGGGGTGAGGTGGAGCAATAATCCCCTTCCCCCCCTCTCTACAAAGATGCGACCTGCCGGTCGACCCCCCTCCTTTTATTGTATAATATTTCATTTTACTCTATATTATAAATTTTATCTTTATCTTTTATTCCCCTTTATTTTGCCCCCCTTCTTATGTTTGTTGTGTTTTGTCCATTGTATTTATTTACTTATTATTATTTATTTATTTAATGACTTTTATTTTATCTATACACCTTTTCATTTACTGATTTTATCTTTTATTTTATCATATTTTTAAGTTTTATGCGGGTTGACAGGGGGGCGGGACGGGGGGAGGGGACAGACGCGAGCCGGAACTCGCCTCTGTCCCTTCCTTGTCGCGTGCGGAAAAAAATACAATGCAGCGTGTACGAGTATTTGCACATGTATAAAAATCGGATGGCGCAGTAACAAAAATTCTAAATTATACAGCACAAGTTGCAGCAATGCATGCGCATAAGTTAAATTACCTGCATACCTCCGTTTCCTCAAACTGTGTGTTCATAACTGGCATTGGGAGGATCGCAGTGCCACCACTGCGAGGAGGCCCAGGACTCTGCGCGGCATACGCTGGAAGAATGTCCAGCGTGGTCGGCACCGCGCAGAGACCTAAGGGGCGTTATTGGGATGGACCTCCCGTTGCCGGTCGTGGTCGACCACATGATCGGCAGCGAGAGGTCAAGAGCAGCGATTGCCTCCTTCTGTGAGATTGTGATAACGCAGAAGGAGGCAGCGGAGAGGGAGAGGGAAGCCGACCCGCTCTCCGCCAGAAGGCTAGCATCGACGGGGCAACCCCGACGAGGCCGACGGCCCCCGTAAGGGGCCGCAGGCGTAATGGCGGCGGTGGTACTACTTAGTACTTCCACCGCCGCCAAGGGGGGCTGGCCGTTAAGGCGCCCCCGAGGTGGACAGGTCGCGGGGGGCGAGGTGGAGCAGTAATCCCCTTCCCCCCTCTCTACAAAGATGCGACCTGCCGGTCGACCCCCCTCCTTTTATTGTATAATATTTCATTTTACTCTATATTATAAATTTTATCTTTATCTTTTATTCCCATTTATTTTGCCCCCCTTCTTATGTTTGTTGTGTTTTGTCCATTGTATTTATTTACTTATTATTATTTATTTATTTAATGACTTTTATTTTATCTATACACCTTTTCATTTACTGATTTTATCTTTTATTTTATCATATTTTTAAGTTTTATGCGGGTTGACAGGGGGGCGGGACGGGGGGAGGGGACAGACGCGAGCCGGAACTCGCCTCTGTCCCCTCCTTGTCGCGTGCGGAAAAAAATACAATGCAGCGTGTACGAGTATTTGCACATGTATAAAAATCGGATGGCGCAGTAACAAAAATTCTAAATTATACAGCACAAGTTGCAGCAATGCATGCGCATAAGTTAAATTACCTGCATACCTCCGTTTCCTCAAACTGTGTGTTCATAACTGGCATTGGGAGGATCGCAGTGCCACCACTGCGAGGAGGCCCAGGACTCTGCGCGGCATACGCTGGAAAAATGTCCAGCGTGGTCGGCACCGCGCAGAGACCTAAGGGGGGTTATTGGGATGGACCTCCCTTTGCCGGTCGTGGTCGACCACATGATCGGCAGCGAGAGGTCAAGAGCAGCGATTGCCTCCTTCTGCTAGATTGTGATAACGCAGAAGGAGTAAGCGGAGAGGGAGAGGGAAGCCGACCCGCTCTCCGCCAGGAGGCTAGCATCGGCGGGGCAACCCCGACGAGGCCGACGGCCCCCGTAAGGGGCCGCAGGCGTAATGGCGGCGGTGGTACTACTTAGTACTTCCACCGCCGCCAAGGGGGGCTGGCCGTTAAGGCGCCCCCGAGGTGGACAGGTCGCGGGGGGCGAGGTGGAGCAATAATCCCCTTACCCCCCTCTCTACAAAGATGCGACCTGCCGGTCGACCCCCCTCCTTTTATTGTATAATATTTCATTTTACTCTATATTATAAATTTTATCTTTATCTTTTATTCCCCTTTATTTTGCCCCCCTTCTTATGTTTGTTGTGTTTTGTCCATTGTATTTATTTACTTATTATTATTTATTTATTTAATGACTTTTATTTTATCTATACACCTTTTCATTTACTGATTTTATCTTTTATTTTATCATATTTTTAAGTTTTATGCGGGTTGACAGGGGGGCGGGACGGGGGGAGGGGACAGACGCGAGCCGGAACTCGCCTCTGTCCCTTCCTTGTCGCGTGCGGAAAAAAATACAATGCAGCGTGTACGAGTATTTGCACATGTATAAAAATCGGATGGCGCAGTAACAAAAATTCTAAATTATACAGCACAAGTTGCAGCAATGCATGCGCATAAGTTAAATTACCTGCATACCTCCGTTTCCTCAAACTGTGTGTTCATAACTGGCATTGGGAGGATCGCAGTGCCACCACTGCGAGGCGGCCCAGGACTCTGCGCGGCATACGCTGGAAGAATGTCCAGCGTGGTCGGCACCGCGCAGAGACCTAAGGGGCGTTATTGGGATGGACCTCCCGTTGCCGGTCGTGGTCGACCACATGATCGGCAGCGAGAGGTCAAGAGCAGCGATTGCCTCCTTCTGTGAGATTGTGATAACGCAGAAGGAGGCAGCGGAGAGGGAGAGGGAAGCCGACCCGCTCTCCGCCAGGAGGCTAGCATCGGCGGGGCAACCCCGACGAGGCCGACGGCCCCCGTAAGGGGCCGCAGACGTAATGGCGGCGGTGGTACTACTTAGTACTTCCACCGCCGCCAAGGGGGGCTGGCCGTTAAGGCGCCCACGAGGTGGACAGGTCGCGGGGGGCGAGGTGGAGCAATAATCCCCTCCCCCCCTCTACAAAGATGCGACCTGCCGGTCGACCACCCTCCTTTTATTTTATAATATTTCATTTTACTCTATATTATAAATTTTATCTTTATCTTTTATTCCCCTATATTTTGCCCCCCTTCTTATGTTTGTTGTGTTTTGTCCATTGTATTTATTTACTTATTATTATTTATTTATTTAATGACTTTTATTTTATCTATACACCTTTTCATTTACTGATTTTATCTTTTATTTTATCATATTTTTAAGTTTTATGCGGGTTGACAGGGGGGCGGGACGGGGGGAGGGGACAGACGCGAGCCGGAACTCGCCTCTGTCCCTTCCTTGTCGCATGCGGAAAAAAATACAATGCAGCGTGTACGAGTATTTGCACATGTATAAAAATCGGATGGCGCAGTAACAAAAATTCTAAATTATACAGCACAAGTTGCAGCAATGCATGCGCATAAGTTAAATTACCTGCATACCTCCGTTTCCTCAAACTGTGTGTTCATAACTGGCATTGGGAGGATCGCAGTGCCACCACTGCGAGGAGGCCCAGGACTCTGCGCGGCATACGCTGGAAGAATGTCCAGCGTGGTCGGCACCGCGCAGAGACCTAAGGGGCGTTATTGGGATGGACCTCCCGTTGCCGGTCGTGGTCGACCACATGATCGGCAGCGAGAGGTCAAGAGCAGCGATTGCCTCCTTCTGCTAGATTGTGATAACGCAGAAGGAGGCAGGGGAGAGGGAGAGGGAAGCCGACCCGCTCCCCGCCAGGAGGCTAGCATCGGCGGGGCAACCCCGACGAGGCCGACGGCCCCCGTAAGGGGCCGCAGGCGTAATGGCGGCGGTGGTACTACTTAGTACTTCCACCGCCGCCAAGGGGGGCTGGCCGTTAAGAAGGCGCCCCCGAGGTGGACAGGTCGAGGGGGGCGAGGTGGAGCAATAATCCCCTTACCCCCCTCTCTACAAAGATGCGACCTGCCGGTCGACCCCCCTCCTTTTATTGTATAATATTTCATTTTACTCTATATTATAAATTTTATCTTTATCTTTTATTCCCCTTTATTTTGCCCCCCTTCTTATGTTTGTTGTGTTTTGTCCATTGTATTTATTTACTTATTATTATTTATTTATTTAATGACTTTTATTTTATCTATACACCTTTTCATTTACTGATTTTATCTTTTATTTTATCATATTTTTAAGTTTTATGCGGGTTGACCAGGGGGGTGGGACGGGGGGAGGGGACAGACGCGAGCCGGAACTCGCCTCTGTCCCCTCCTTGTCGCGTGCGGAAAAAAATACAATGCAGCGTGTACGAGTATATGCACATGTATAAAAATCGGATGGCGCAGTAACAAAAATTCTAAATTATACAGCACAAGTTGCAGCAATGCATGCGCATAAGTTAAATTACCTGCATACCTCCGTTTCCTCAAACTGTGTGTTCATAACTGGCATTGGGAGGATCGCAGTGCCACCACTGCGAGGCGGCCCAGGACTCTGCGCGGCATACGCTGGAAGAATGTCCAGCGTGGTCGGCACCGCGCAGAGACCTAAGGGGCGTTATTGGGATGGACCTCCCGTTGCCGGTCGTGGTCGACCACATGATCGGCAGCGAGAGGTCAAGAGCAGCGATTGCCTCCTTCTGTGAGATTGTGATAACGCAGAAGGAGGCAGCGGAGAGGGAGAGGGAAGCCGACCCGCTCTCCGCCAGGAGGCTAGCATCGGCGGGGCAACCCCGACGAGGCCGACGGCCCCCGTAAGGGGCCGCAGACGTAATGGCGGCGGTGGTACTACTTAGTACTTCCACCGCCGCCAAGGGGGGCTGGCCGTTAAGGCGCCCCCGAGGTGGACAGGTCGCGGGGGGCGAGGTGGAGCAATAATCCCCTCCCCCCCTCTACAAAGATGCGACCTGCCGGTCGACCACCCTCCTTTTATTTTATAATATTTCATTTTACTCTATATTATAAATTTTATCTTTATCTTTTATTCCCCTACATTTTGCCCCCCTTCTTATGTTTGTTGTGTTTTGTCCATTGTATTTATTTACTTATTATTATTTATTTATTTAATGACTTTTATTTTATCTATACACCTTTTCATTTACTGATTTTATCTTTTATTTTATCATATTTTTAAGTTTTATGCGGGTTGACAGGGGGGCGGGACGGAGGGAGGGGACAGACGCGAGCCGGAATTCGCCTCTGTCCCCTCCTTGTCGCGTGCGGAAAAAAATACAATGCAGCGTGTACGAGTATTTGCACATGTATAAAAATCGGATGGCGCAGTAACAAAAATTCTAAATTATACAGCACAAGTTGCAGCAATGCATGCGCATAAGTTAAATTACCTGCATACCTCCGTTTCCTCAAACTGTGTGTTCATAACTGGCATTGGGAGGATCGCAGTGCCACCACTGCGAGGAGGCCCAGGACTCTGCGCGGCATACGCTGGAAGAATGTCCAGCGTGGTCGGCACCGCGCAGAGACCTAAGGGGCGTTATTGGGATGGACCTCCCGTTGCCGGTCGTGGTCGACCACATGATCGGCAGCGAGAGGTCAAGAGCAGCGATTGCCTCCTTCTGTGAGATTGTGATAACGCAGAAGGAGGCAGCGGAGAGGGAGAGGGAAGCCGACCCGCTCTCCGCCAGGAGGCTAGCATCGGCGGGGCAACCCCGACGAGGCCGACGGCCCCCGTAAGGGGCCGCAGACGTAATGGCGGCGGTGGTACTACTTAGTACTTCTACCGCCGCCAAGGGGGGCTGGCCGTTAAGGCGCCCCCGAGGTGGACAGGTCGCGGGGGGCGAGGTGGAGCAATAATCCCATCCCCCCCTCTACAAAGATGCGACCTGCCGGTCGACCACCCTCCTTTTATTTTATAATATTTCATTTTACTCTATATTATAAATTTTATCTTTATCTTTTATTCCCCTATATTTTGCCCCCCTTCTTATGTTTGTTGTGTTTTGTCCATTGTATTTATTTACTTATTATTATTTATTTATTTAATGACTTTTATTTTATCTATACACCTTTTCATTTACTGATTTTATCTTTTATTTTATCATATTTTTAAGTTTTATGCGGGTTGACAGGGGGGCGGGACGGGGGGAGGGGACAGACGCGAGCCGGAACTCGCCTCTGTCCCTTCCTTGTCGCATGCGGAAAAAAATACAATGCAGCGTGTACGAGTATTTGCACATGTATAAAAATCGGATGGCGCAGTAACAAAAATTCTAAATTATACAGCACAAGTTGCAGCAATGCATGCGCATAAGTTAAATTACCTGCATACCTCCGTTTCCTCAAACTGTGTGTTCATAACTGGCATTGGGAGGATCGCAGTGCCACCACTGCGAGGAGGCCCAGGACTCTGCGCGGCATACGCTGGAAGAATGTCCAGCGTGGTCGGCACCGCGCAGAGACCTAAGGGGCGTTATTGGGATGGACCTCCCGTTGCCGGTCGTGGTCGACCACATGATCGGCAGCGAGAGGTCAAGAGCAGCGATTGCCTCCTTCTGCTAGATTGTGATAACGCAGAAGGAGGCAGGGGAGAGGGAGAGGGAAGCCGACCCGCTCCCCGCCAGGAGGCTAGCATCGGCGGGGCAACCCCGACGAGGCCGACGGCCCCCGTAAGGGGCCGCAGGCGTAATGGCGGCGGTGGTACTACTTAGTACTTCCACCGCCGCCAAGGGGGGCTGGCCGTTAAGAAGGCGCCCCCGAGGTGGACAGGTCGAGGGGGGCGAGGTGGAGCAATAATCCCCTTACCCCCCTCTCTACAAAGATGCGACCTGCCGGTCGACCCCCCTCCTTTTATTGTATAATATTTCATTTTACTCTATATTATAAATTTTATCTTTATCTTTTATTCCCCTTTATTTTGCCCCCCTTCTTATGTTTGTTGTGTTTTGTCCATTGTATTTATTTACTTATTATTATTTATTTATTTAATGACTTTTATTTTATCTATACACCTTTTCATTTACTGATTTTATCTTTTATTTTATCATATTTTTAAGTTTTATGCGGGTTGACCAGGGGGGTGGGACGGGGGGAGGGGACAGACGCGAGCCGGAACTCGCCTCTGTCCCCTCCTTGTCGCGTGCGGAAAAAAATACAATGCAGCGTGTACGAGTATATGCACATGTATAAAAATCGGATGGCGCAGTAACAAAAATTCTAAATTATACAGCACAAGTTGCAGCAATGCATGCGCATAAGTTAAATTACCTGCATACCTCCGTTTCCTCAAACTGTGTGTTCATAACTGGCATTGGGAGGATCGCAGTGCCACCACTGCGAGGCGGCCCAGGACTCTGCGCGGCATACGCTGGAAGAATGTCCAGCGTGGTCGGCACCGCGCAGAGACCTAAGGGGCGTTATTGGGATGGACCTCCCGTTGCCGGTCGTGGTCGACCACATGATCGGCAGCGAGAGGTCAAGAGCAGCGATTGCCTCCTTCTGTGAGATTGTGATAACGCAGAAGGAGGCAGCGGAGAGGGAGAGGGAAGCCGACCCGCTCTCCGCCAGGAGGCTAGCATCGGCGGGGCAACCCCGACGAGGCCGACGGCCCCCGTAAGGGGCCGCAGACGTAATGGCGGCGGTGGTACTACTTAGTACTTCCACCGCCGCCAAGGGGGGCTGGCCGTTAAGGCGCCCCCGAGGTGGACAGGTCGCGGGGGGCGAGGTGGAGCAATAATCCCCTCCCCCCCTCTACAAAGATGCGACCTGCCGGTCGACCACCCTCCTTTTATTTTATAATATTTCATTTTACTCTATATTATAAATTTTATCTTTATCTTTTATTCCCCTACATTTTGCCCCCCTTCTTATGTTTGTTGTGTTTTGTCCATTGTATTTATTTACTTATTATTATTTATTTATTTAATGACTTTTATTTTATCTATACACCTTTTCATTTACTGATTTTATCTTTTATTTTATCATATTTTTAAGTTTTATGCGGGTTGACAGGGGGGCGGGACGGAGGGAGGGGACAGACGCGAGCCGGAATTCGCCTCTGTCCCCTCCTTGTCGCGTGCGGAAAAAAATACAATGCAGCGTGTACGAGTATTTGCACATGTATAAAAATCGGATGGCGCAGTAACAAAAATTCTAAATTATACAGCACAAGTTGCAGCAATGCATGCGCATAAGTTAAATTACCTGCATACCTCCGTTTCCTCAAACTGTGTGTTCATAACTGGCATTGGGAGGATCGCAGTGCCACCACTGCGAGGAGGCCCAGGACTCTGCGCGGCATACGCTGGAAGAATGTCCAGCGTGGTCGGCACCGCGCAGAGACCTAAGGGGCGTTATTGGGATGGACCTCCCGTTGCCGGTCGTGGTCGACCACATGATCGGCAGCGAGAGGTCAAGAGCAGCGATTGCCTCCTTCTGTGAGATTGTGATAACGCAGAAGGAGGCAGCGGAGAGGGAGAGGGAAGCCGACCCGCTCTCCGCCAGGAGGCTAGCATCGGCGGGGCAACCCCGACGAGGCCGACGGCCCCCGTAAGGGGCCGCAGACGTAATGGCGGCGGTGGTACTACTTAGTACTTCTACCGCCGCCAAGGGGGGCTGGCCGTTAAGGCGCCCCCGAGGTGGACAGGTCGCGGGGGGCGAGGTGGAGCAATAATCCCATCCCCCCCTCTACAAAGATGCGACCTGCCGGTCGACCACCCTCCTTTTATTTTATAATATTTCATTTTACTCTATATTATAAATTTTATCTTTATCTTTTATTCCCCTATATTTTGCCCCCCTTCTTATGTTTGTTGTGTTTTGTCCATTGTATTTATTTACTTATTATTATTTATTTATTTAATGACTTTTATTTTATCTATACACCTTTTCATTTACTGATTTTATCTTTTATTTTATCATATTTTTAAGTTTTATGCGGGTTGACAGGGGGGCGGGACGGGGGGAGGGGACAGACGCGAGCCGGAACTCGCCTCTGTCCCTTCCTTGTCGCGTGCGGAAAAAAATACAATGCAGCGTGTACGAGTATTTGCACATGTATAAAAATCGGATGGCGCAGTAACAAAAATTCTAAATTATACAGCACAAGTTGCAGCAATGCATGCGCATAAGTTAAATTACCTGCATACCTCCGTTTCCTCAAACTGTGTGTTCATAACTGGCATTGGGAGGATCGCAGTGCCACCACTGCGAGGAGGCCCAGGACTCTGCGCGGCATACGCTGGAAGAATGTCCAGCCTGGTCGGCACCGCGTAGAGACCTAAGGGGAGTTATTGGGATGGACCTCCCGTTGCCGGTCGTGGTCGACCACATGATCGGCAGCGAGAGGTCAAGAGCAGCGATTGCCTCCTTCTGTGAGATTGTGATAACGCAGAAGGAGTCAGCGAAGAGGGAGAGGGAAGCCGACCCGCTCTCCGCCAGGAGGCTAGCATCGGCGGGGCAACCCCGACGAGGCCGACGGCCCCCGTAAGGGGCCGCAGACGTAATGGCGGCGGTGGTACTACTTAGTACTTCCACCGCCGCCAAGGGGGGCTGGCCGTTAAGGCGCCCCCGAGGTGGACAGGTCGCGGGGGGCGAGGTGGAGCAATAATCCCCTCCCCCCCTCTACAAAGATGCGACCTGCCGGTCGACCACCCTCCTTTTATTTTATAATATTTCATTTTACTCTATATTATAAATTTTATCTTTATCTTTTATTCCCCTATATTTTGCCCCCCTTCTTATGTTTGTTGTGTTTTGTCCATTGTATTTATTTACTTATTATTATTTATTTATTTAATGACTTTTATTTTATCTATACACCTTTTCATTTACTGATTTTATCTTTTATTTTATCATATTTTTAAGTTTTATGCGGGTTGACAGGGGGGCGGGACGGGGGGAGGGGACAGACGCGAGCCGGAACTCGCCTCTGTCCCTTCCTTGTCGCGTGCGGAAAAAAATACAATGCAGCGTGTACGAGTATTTGCACATGTATAAAAATCGGATGGCGCAGTAACAAAAATTCTAAATTATACAGCACAAGTTGCAGCAATGCATGCGCATAAGTTAAATTACCTGCATACCTCCGTTTCCTCAAACTGTGTGTTCATAACTGGCATTGGGAGGATCGCAGTGCCACCACTGCGAGGAGGCCCAGGACTCTGCGCGGCATACGCTGGAAGAATGTCCAGCCTGGTCGGCACCGCGTAGAGACCTAAGGGGAGTTATTGGGATGGACCTCCCGTTGCCGGTCGTGGTCGACCACATGATCGGCAGCGAGAGGTCAAGAGCAGCGATTGCCTCCTTCTGTGAGATTGTGATAACGCAGAAGGAGTCAGCGAAGAGGGAGAGGGAAGCCGACCCGCTCTCCGCCAGGAGGCTAGCATCGGCGGGGCAACCCCGACGAGGCCGACGGCCCCCGTAAGGGGCCGCAGACGTAATGGCGGCGGTGGTACTACTTAGTACTTCCACCGCCGCCAAGGGGGGCTGGCCGTTAAGGCGCCCCCGAGGTGGACAGGTCGCGGGGGGCGAGGTGGAGCAATAATCCCCTCCCCCCCTCTACAAAGATGCGACCTGCCGGTCGACCACCCTCCTTTTATTTTATAATATTTCATTTTACTCTATATTATAAATTTTATCTTTATCTTTTATTCCCCTATATTTTGCCCCCCTTCTTATGTTTGTTGTGTTTTGTCCATTGTATTTATTTACTTATTATTATTTATTTATTTAATGACTTTTATTTTATCTATACACCTTTTCATTTACTGATTTTATCTTTTATTTTATCATATTTTTAAGTTTTATGCGGGTTGACAGGGGGGCGGGACGGGGGGAGGGGACAGACGCGAGCCGGAACTCGCCTCTGTCCCTTCCTTGTCGCGTGCGGAAAAAAATACAATGCAGCGTGTACGAGTATTTGCACATGTATAAAAATCGGATGGCGCAGTAACAAAAATTCTAAATTATACAGCACAAGTTGCAGCAATGCATGCGCATAAGTTAAATTACCTGCATACCTCCGTTTCCTCAAACTGTGTGTTCATAACTGGCATTGGGAGGATCGCAGTGCCACCACTGCGAGGCGGCCCAGGACTCTGCGCGGCATACGCTGGAAGAATGTCCAGCGTGGTCGGCACCGCGCAGAGACCTAAGGGGCGTTATTGGGATGGACCTCCCGTTGCCGGTCGTGGTCGACCACATGATCGGCAGCGAGAGGTCAAGAGCAGCGATTGCCTCCTTCTGTGAGATTGTGATAACGCAGAAGGAGGCAGCGGAGAGGGAGAGGGAAGCCGACCCGCTCTCCGCCAGGAGGCTAGCATCGGCGGGGCAACCCCGACGAGGCCGACGGCCCCCGTAAGGGGCCGCAGACGTAATGGCGGCGGTGGTACTACTTAGTACTTCCACCGCCGCCAAGGGGGGCTGGCCGTTAAGGCGCCCCCGAGGTGGACAGGTCGCGGGGGGCGAGGTGGAGCAATAATCCCCTCCCCCCCTCTACAAAGATGCGACCTGCCGGTCGACCACCCTCCTTTTATTTTATAATATTTCATTTTACTCTATATTATAAATTTTATCTTTATCTTTTATTCCCCTATATTTTGCCCCCCTTCTTATGTTTGTTGTGTTTTGTCCATTGTATTTATTTACTTATTATTATTTATTTATTTAATGACTTTTATTTTATCTATACACCTTTTCATTTACTGATTTTATCTTTTATTTTATCATATTTTTAAGTTTTATGCGGGTTGACAGGGGGGCGGGACGGGGGGAGGGGACAGACGCGAGCCGGAACTCGCCTCTGTCCCTTCCTTGTCGCGTGCGGAAAAAAATACAATGCAGCGTGTACGAGTATTTGCACATGTATAAAAATCGGATGGCGCAGTAACAAAAATTCTAAATTATACAGCACAAGTTGCAGCAATGCATGCGCATAAGTTAAATTACCTGCATACCTCCGTTTCCTCAAACTGTGTGTTCATAACTGGCATTGGGAGGATCGCAGTGCCACCACTGCGAGGCGGCCCAGGACTCTGCGCGGCATACGCTGGAAGAATGTCCAGCGTGGTCGGCACCGCGCAGAGACCTAAGGGGCGTTATTGGGATGGACCTCCCGTTGCCGGTCGTGGTCGACCACATGATCGGCAGCGAGAGGTCAAGAGCAGCGATTGCCTCCTTCTGTGAGATTGTGATAACGCAGAAGGAGGCAGCGGAGAGGGAGAGGGAAGCCGACCCGCTCTCCGCCAGGAGGCTAGCATCGGCGGGGCAACCCCGACGAGGCCGACGGCCCCCGTAAGGGGCCGCAGACGTAATGGCGGCGGTGGTACTACTTAGTACTTCCACCGCCGCCAAGGGGGGCTGGCCGTTAAGGCGCCCCCGAGGTGGACAGGTCGCGGGGGGCGAGGTGGAGCAATAATCCCCTCCCCCCCTCTACAAAGATGCGACCTGCCGGTCGACCACCCTCCTTTTATTTTATAATATTTCATTTTACTCTATATTATAAATTTTATCTTTATCTTTTATTCCCCTACATTTTGCCCCCCTTCTTATGTTTGTTGTGTTTTGTCCATTGTATTTATTTACTTATTATTATTTATTTATTTAATGACTTTTATTTTATCTATACACCTTTTCATTTACTGATTTTATCTTTTATTTTATCATATTTTTAAGTTTTATGCGGGTTGACAGGGGGGCGGGACGGAGGGAGGGGACAGACGCGAGCCGGAATTCGCCTCTGTCCCCTCCTTGTCGCGTGCGGAAAAAAATACAATGCAGCGTGTACGAGTATTTGCACATGTATAAAAATCGGATGGCGCAGTAACAAAAATTCTAAATTATACAGCACAAGTTGCAGCAATGCATGCGCATAAGTTAAATTACCTGCATACCTCCGTTTCCTCAAACTGTGTGTTCATAACTGGCATTGGGAGGATCGCAGTGCCACCACTGCGAGGAGGCCCAGGACTCTGCGCGGCATACGCTGGAAGAATGTCCAGCGTGGTCGGCACCGCGCAGAGACCTAAGGGGAGTTATTGGGATGGTCCTCCCGTTGCCGGTCGTGGTCGACCACATGATCGGCAGCGAGAGGTCAAGAGCAGCGATTGCCTCCTTCTGTGAGATTGTGATAACGCAGAAGGAGTCAGCGAAGAGGGAGAGGGAAGCCGACCCGCTCTCCGCCAGGAGGCTAGCATCGGCGGGGCAACCCCGACGAGGCCGACGGCCCCCGTAAGGGGCCGCAGACGTAATGGCGGCGGTGGTACTACTTAGTACTTCCACCGCCGCCAAGGGGGGCTGGCCGTTAAGGCGCCCCCGAGGTGGACAGGTCGCGGGGGGCGAGGTGGAGCAATAATCCCCTCCCCCCCTCTACAAAGATGCGACCTGCCGGTCGACCACCCTCCTTTTATTTTATAATATTTCATTTTACTCTATATTATAAATTTTATCTTTATCTTTTATTCCCCTATATTTTGCCCCCCTTCTTATGTTTGTTGTGTTTTGTCCATTGTATTTATTTACTTATTATTATTTATTTATTTAATGACTTTTATTTTATCTATACACCTTTTCATTTACTGATTTTATCTTTTATTTTATCATATTTTTAAGTTTTATGCGGGTTGACAGGGGGGCGGGACGGGGGGAGGGGACAGACGCGAGCCGGAACTCGCCTCTGTCCCTTCCTTGTCGCGTGCGGAAAAAAATACAATGCAGCGTGTACGAGTATTTGCACATGTATAAAAATCGGATGGCGCAGTAACAAAAATTCTAAATTATACAGCACAAGTTGCAGCAATGCATGCGCATAAGTTAAATTACCTGCATACCTCCGTTTCCTCAAACTGTGTGTTCATAACTGGCATTGGGAGGATCGCAGTGCCACCACTGCGAGGAGGCCCAGGACTCTGCGCGGCATACGCTGGAAGAATGTCCAGCGTGGTCGGCACCGCGCAGAGACCTAAGGCGCGTTATTGGGATGGACCTCCCGTTGCCGGTCGTGGTCGACCACATGATCGGCAGCGAGAGGTCAAGAGCAGCGATTGCCTCCTTCTGTGAGATTGTGATAACGCAGAAGGAGGCAGCGGAGAGGGAGAGGGAAGCCGACCCGCTCTCCGCCAGGAGGCTAGCATCGGCGGGGCAACCCCGACGAGGCCGACGGCCCCCGTAAGGGGCCGCAGACGTAATGGCGGCGGTGGTACTACTTAGTACTTCCACCGCCGCCAAGGGGGGCTGGCCGTTAAGGCGCCCCCGAGGTGGACAGGTCGCGGGGGGCGAGGTGGAGCAATAATCCCCTCCCCCCCCTCTACAAAGATGCGACCTGCCGGTCGACCACCCTCCTTTTATTTTATAATATTTCATTTTACTCTATATTATAAATTTTATCTTTATCTTTTATTCCCCTATATTTTGCCCCCCTTCTTATGTTTGTTGTGTTTTGTCCATTGTATTTATTTACTTATTATTATTTATTTATTTAATGACTTTTATTGTATCTATACACCTTTTCATTTACTGATTTTATCTTTTATTTTATCATATTTTTAAGTTTTATGCGGGTTGACAGGGGGGCGGGACGGAGGGAGGGGACAGACGCGAGCCGGAATTCGCCTCTGTCCCCTCCTTGTCGCGTGCGGAAAAAAATACAGTGCAGCGTGTACGAGTATTTGCACATGTATAAAAATCGGATGGCGCAGTAACAAAAATTCTAAATTATACAGCACAAGTTGCAGCAATGCATGCGCATAAGTTAAATTACCTGCATACCTCCGTTTCCTCAAACTGTGTGTTCATAACTGGCATTGGGAGGATCGCAGTGCCACCACTGCGAGGCGGCCCAGGACTCTGCGCGGCATACGCTGGAAGAATGTCCAGCGTGGTCGGCACCGCGCAGAGACCTAAGGGGCGTTATTGGGATGGACCTCCCGTTGCCGGTCGTGGTCGACCACATGATCGGCAGCGAGAGGTCAAGAGCAGCGATTGCCTCCTTCTGTGAGATTGTGATAACGCAGAAGGAGGCAGCGGAGAGGGAGAGGGAAGCCGACCCGCTCTCCGCCAGGAGGCTAGCATCGGCGGGGCAACCCCGACGAGGCCGACGGCCCCCGTAAGGGGCCGCAGACGTAATGGCGGCGGTGGTACTACTTAGTACTTCCACCGCCGCCAAGGGGGGCTGGCCGTTAAGGCGCCCCCGAGGTGGACAGGTCGCGGGGGGCGAGGTGGAGCAATAATCCCCTCCCCCCCCCTCTACAAAGATGCGACCTGCCGGTCGACCACCCTCCTTTTATTTTATAATATTTCATTTTACTCTATATTATAAATTTTATCTTTATCTTTTATTCCCCTATATTTTGCCCCCCTTCTTATGTTTGTTGTGTTTTGTCCATTGTATTTATTTACTTATTATTATTTATTTATTTAATGACTTTTATTTTATCTATACACCTTTTCATTTACTGATTTTATCTTTTATTTTATCATATTTTTAAGTTTTATGCGGGTTGACAGGGGGGCGGGACGGGGGGAGGGGACAGACGCGAGCCGGAACTCGCCTCTGTCCCTTCCTTGTCGCGTGCGGAAAAAAATACAATGCAGCGTGTACGAGTATTTGCACATGTATAAAAATCGGATGGCGCAGTAACAAAAATTCTAAATTATACAGCACAAGTTGCAGCAATGCATGCGCATAAGTTAAATTACCTGCATACCTCCGTTTCCTCAAACTGTGTGTTCATAACTGGCATTGGGAGGATCGCAGTGCCACCACTGCGAGGCGGCCCAGGACTCTGCGCGGCATACGCTGGAAGAATGTCCAGCGTGGTCGGCACCGCGCAGAGACCTAAGGGGCGTTATTGGGATGGACCTCCCGTTGCCGGTCGTGGTCGACCACATGATCGGCAGCGAGAGGTCAAGAGCAGCGATTGCCTCCTTCTGTGAGATTGTGATAACGCAGAAGGGGGCAGCGGAGAGGGAGAGGGAAGCCGACCCGCTCTCCGCCAGGAGGCTAGCATCGGCGGGGCAACCCCGACGAGGCCGACGGCCCCCGTAAGGGGCCGCAGACGTAATGGCGGCGGTGGTACTACTTAGTACTTCCACCGCCGCCAAGGGGGGCTGGCCGTTAAGGCGCCCCCGAGGTGGACAGGTCGCGGGGGGCGAGGTGGAGCAATAATCCCCTCCCCCCCTCTACAAAGATGCGACCTGCCGGTCGACCACCCTCCTTTTATTTTATAATATTTCATTTTACTCTATATTATAAATTTTATCTTTATCTTTTATTCCCCTACATTTTGCCCCCCTTCTTATGTTTGTTGTGTTTTGTCCATTGTATTTATTTACTTATTATTATTTATTTATTTAATGACTTTTATTGTATCTATACACCTTTTCATTTACTGATTTTATCTTTTATTTTATCATATTTTTAAGTTTTATGCGGGTTGACAGGGGGGCGGGACGGAGGGAGGGGACAGACGCGAGCCGGAATTCGCCTCTGTCCCCTCCTTGTCGCGTGCGGAAAAAAATACAATGCAGCGTGTACGAGTATTTGCACATGTATAAAAATCGGATGGCGCAGTAACAAAAATTCTAAATTATACAGCACAAGTTGCAGCAATGCATGCGCATAAGTTAAATTACCTGCATACCTCCGTTTCCTCAAACTGTGTGTTCATAACTGGCATTGGGAGGATCGCAGTGCCACCACTGCGAGGAGGCCCAGGACTCTGCGCGGCATACGCTGGAAGAATGTCCAGCGTGGTCGGCACCGCGCAGAGACCTAAGGGGCGTTATTGGGATGGACCTCCCGTTGCCGGTCGTGGTCGACCACATGATCGGCAGCGAGAGGTCAAGAGCAGCGATTGCCTCCTTCTGTGAGATTGTGATAACGCAGAAGGAGGCAGCGGAGAGGGAGAGGGAAGCCGACCCGCTCTCCGCCAGGAGCCTAGCATCGGCGGGGCAACCCCGACGAGGCCGACGGCCCCCGTAAGGGGCCGCAGACGTAATGGCGGCGGTGGTACTACTTAGTACTTCCACCGCCGCCAAGGGGGGCTGGCCGTTAAGGCGCCCCCGAGGTGGACAGGTCGCGGGGGGCGAGGTGGAGCAATAATCCCCTCCCCCCCTCTACAAAGATGCGACCTGCCGGTCGACCACCCTCCTTTTATTTTATAATATTTCATTTTACTCTATATTATAAATTTTATCTTTATCTTTTATTCCCCTATATTTTGCCCCCCTTCTTATGTTTGTTGTGTTTTGTCCATTGTATTTATTTACTTATTATTATTTATTTATTTAATGACTTTTATTTTATCTATACACCTTTTCATTTACTGATTTTATCTTTTATTTTATCATATTTTTAAGTTTTATGCGGGTTGACAGGGGGGCGGGACGGGGGGAGGGGACAGACGCGAGCCGGAACTCGCCTCTGTCCCTTCCTTGTCGCGTGCGGAAAAAAATACAATGCAGCGTGTACGAGTATTTGCACATGTATAAAAATCGGATGGCGCAGTAACAAAAATTCTAAATTATACAGCACAAGTTGCAGCAATGCATGCGCATAAGTTAAATTACCTGCATACCTCCGTTTCCTCAAACTGTGTGTTCATAACTGGCATTGGGAGGATCGCAGTGCCACCACTGCGAGGAGGCCCAGGACTCTGCGCGGCATACGCTGGAAGAATGTCCAGCGTGGTCGGCACCGCGCAGAGACCTAAGGGGAGTTATTGGGATGGACCTCCCGTTGCCGGTCGTGGTCGACCACATGATCGGCAGCGAGAGGTCAAGAGCAGCGATTGCCTCCTTCTGTGAGATTGTGATAACGCAGAAGGAGGCAGCGGAGAGGGAGAGGGAAGCCGACCCGCTCTCCGCCAGGAGGCTAGCATCGGCGGGGCAACCCCGACGAGGCCGACGGCCCCCGTAAGGGGCCGCAGACGTAATGGCGGCGGTGGTACTACTTAGTACTTCCACCGCCGCCAAGGGGGGCTGGCCGTTAAGGCGCCCCCGAGGTGGACAGGTCGCGGGGGGCGAGGTGGAGCAATAATCCCCTCCCCCTCCTCTACAAACATACGACCTGCCGGTCGACCCCCCTCCTTTTATTGTATAATATTTCATTTTACTCTATATTATAAATTTTATCTTTATCTTTTATTCCCCTATATTTTGCCCCCCTTCTTATGTTTGTTGTGTTTTGTCCATTGTATTTATTTACTTATTATTATTTATTTATTTAATGACTTTTATTTTATCTATACACCTTTTCATTTACTGATTTTATCTTTTATTTTATCATATTTTTAAGTTTTATGCGGGTTGACAGGGGGGCGGGACGGGGGGAGGGGACAGACGCGAGCCGGAACTCGCCTCTGTCCCTTCCTTGTCGCGTGCGGAAAAAAATACAATGCAGCGTGTACGAGTATTTGCACATGTATAAAAATCGGATGGCGCAGTAACAAAAATTCTAAATTATACAGCACAAGTTGCAGCAATGCATGCGCATAAGTTAAATTACCTGCATACCTCCGTTTCCTCAAACTGTGTGTTCATAACTGGCATTGGGAGGATCGCAGTGCCACCACTGCGAGGCGGCCCAGGACTCTGCGCGGCATACGCTGGAAGAATGTCCAGCGTGGTCGGCACCGCGCAGAGACCTAAGGGGCGTTATTGGGATGGACCTCCCGTTGCCGGTCGTGGTCGACCACATGATCGGCAGCGAGAGGTCAAGAGCAGCGATTGCCTCCTTCTGTGAGATTGTGATAACGCAGAAGGGGGCAGCGGAGAGGGAGAGGGAAGCCGACCCGCTCTCCGCCAGGAGGCTAGCATCGGCGGGGCAACCCCGACGAGGCCGACGGCCCCCGTAAGGGGCCGCAGACGTAATGGCGGCGGTGGTACTACTTAGTACTTCCACCGCCGCCAAGGGGGGCTGGCCGTTAAGGCGCCCCCGAGGTGGACAGGTCGCGGGGTGCGAGGTGGAGCAATAATCCCCTCCCCCCCTCTACAAAGATGCGACCTGCCGGTCGACCACCCTCCTTTTATTTTATAATATTTCATTTTACTCTATATTATAAATTTTATCTTTATCTTTCATTCCCCTACATTTTGCCCCCCTTCTTATGTTTGTTGTGTTTTGTCCATTGTATTTATTTACTTATTATTATTTATTTATTTAATGACTTTTATTGTATCTATACACCTTTTCATTTACTGATTTTATCTTTTATTTTATCATATTTTTAAGTTTTATGCGGGTTGACAGGGGGGCGGGACGGGGGGAGGGGACAGACGCGAGCCGGAACTCGCCTCTGTCCCTTCCTTGTCGCGTGCGGAAAAAAATACAATGCAGCGTGTACGAGTATTTGCACATGTATAAAAATCGGATGGCGCAGTAACAAAAATTCTAAATTATACAGCACAAGTTGCAGCAATGCATGCGCATAAGTTAAATTACCTGCATACCTCCGTTTCCTCAAACTGTGTGTTCATAACTGGCATTGGGAGGATCGCAGTGCCACCACTGCGAGGAGGCCCAGGACTCTGCGCGGCATACGCTGGAAGAATGTCCAGCGTGGTCGGCACCGCGCAGAGACCTAGGGGGCGTTATTGGGATGGACCTCCCGTTGCCGGTCGTGGTCGACCACATGATCGGCAGCGAGAGGTCAAGAGCAGCGATTGCCTCCTTCTGTGAGATTGTGATAACGCAGAAGGAGGCAGCGGAGAGGGAGAGGGAAGCCGACCCGCTCTCCGCCAGGAGGCTAGCATCGGCGGGGCAACCCCGACGAGGCCGACGGCCCCCGTAAGGGGCCGCAGACGTAATGGCGGCGGTGGTACTACTTAGTACTTCCACCGCCGCCAAGGGGGGCTGGCCGTTAAGGCGCCCCCGAGGTGGACAGGTCGCGGGGGGCGAGGTGGAGCAATAATCCCCTCCCCCCCTCTACAAAGATGCGACCTGCCGGTCGACCACCCTCCTTTTATTTTATAATATTTCATTTTACTCTATATTATAAATTTTATCTTTATCTTTTATTCCCCTATATTTTGCCCCCCTTCTTATGTTTGTTGTGTTTTGTCCATTGTATTTATTTACTTATTATTATTTATTTATTTAATGACTTTTATTTTATCTATACACCTTTTCATTTACTGATTTTATCTTTTATTTTATCATATTTTTAAGTTTTATGCGGGTTGACAGGGGGGCGGGACGGGGGGAGGGGACAGACGCGAGCCGGAACTCGCCTCTGTCCCTTCCTTGTCGCGTGCGGAAAAAAATACAATGCAGCGTGTACGAGTATTTGCACATGTATAAAAATCGGATGGCGCAGTAACAAAAATTCTAAATTATACAGCACAAGTTGCAGCAATGCATGCGCATAAGTTAAATTACCTGCATACCTCCGTTTCCTCAAACTGTGTGTTCATAACTGGCATTGGGAGGATCGCAGTGCCACCACTGCGAGGCGGCCCAGGACTCTGCGCGGCATACGCTGGAAGAATGTCCAGCGTGGTCGGCACCGCGCAGAGACCTAAGGGGCGTTATTGGGATGGACCTCCCGTTGCCGGTCGTGGTCGACCACATGATCGGCAGCGAGAGGTCAAGAGCAGCGATTGCCTCCTTCTGTGAGATTGTGATAACGCAGAAGGGGGCAGCGGAGAGGGAGAGGGAAGCCGACCCGCTCTCCGCCAGGAGGCTAGCATCGGCGGGGCAACCCCGACGAGGCCGACGGCCCCCGTAAGGGGCCGCAGACGTAATGGCGGCGGTGGTACTACTTAGTACTTCCACCGCCGCCAAGGGGGGCTGGCCGTTAAGGCGCCCCCGAGGTGGACAGGTCGCGGGGTGCGAGGTGGAGCAATAATCCCCTCCCCCCCTCTACAAAGATGCGACCTGCCGGTCGACCACCCTCCTTTTATTTTATAATATTTCATTTTACTCTATATTATAAATTTTATCTTTATCTTTCATTCCCCTACATTTTGCCCCCCTTCTTATGTTTGTTGTGTTTTGTCCATTGTATTTATTTACTTATTATTATTTATTTATTTAATGACTTTTATTGTATCTATACACCTTTTCATTTACTGATTTTATCTTTTATTTTATCATATTTTTAAGTTTTATGCGGGTTGACAGGGGGGCGGGACGGGGGGAGGGGACAGACGCGAGCCGGAACTCGCCTCTGTCCCTTCCTTGTCGCGTGCGGAAAAAAATACAATGCAGCGTGTACGAGTATTTGCACATGTATAAAAATCGGATGGCGCAGTAACAAAAATTCTAAATTATACAGCACAAGTTGCAGCAATGCATGCGCATAAGTTAAATTACCTGCATACCTCCGTTTCCTCAAACTGTGTGTTCATAACTGGCATTGGGAGGATCGCAGTGCCACCACTGCGAGGAGGCCCAGGACTCTGCGCGGCATACGCTGGAAGAATGTCCAGCGTGGTCGGCACCGCGCAGAGACCTAGGGGGCGTTATTGGGATGGACCTCCCGTTGCCGGTCGTGGTCGACCACATGATCGGCAGCGAGAGGTCAAGAGCAGCGATTGCCTCCTTCTGTGAGATTGTGATAACGCAGAAGGAGGCAGCGGAGAGGGAGAGGGAAGCCGACCCGCTCTCCGCCAGGAGGCTAGCATCGGCGGGGCAACCCCGACGAGGCCGACGGCCCCCGTAAGGGGCCGCAGACGTAATGGCGGCGGTGGTACTACTTAGTACTTCCACCGCCGCCAAGGGGGGCTGGCCGTTAAGGCGCCCCCGAGGTGGACAGGTCGCGGGGGGCGAGGTGGAGCAATAATCCCCTCCCCCCCTCTACAAAGATGCGACCTGCCGGTCGACCACCCTCCTTTTATTTTATAATATTTCATTTTACTCTATATTATAAATTTTATCTTTATCTTTTATTCCCCTTTATTTTGCCACCCTTCTTATGTTTGTTGTGTTTTGTCCATTGTACTTATTTACTTATTATTATTTATTTATTTATTGACTTTTATTTTATCTATACACCTTTTCATTTACTGATTTTATCTTTTATTTTATCATATTTTTAAGTTTTATGCGGGTTGACCAGGGGGGTGGGACGGGGGGAGGGGACAGACGCGAGCCGGAACTCGCCTCTGTCCCCTCCTTGTCGCGTGCGGAAAAAAATACAATGCAGCGTGTACGAGTATTTGCACATGTATAAAAATCGGATGGCGCGGTAACAAAAATTCTAAATTATACAGCACAAGTTGCAGCAATGCATGCGCATAAGTTAAATTACCTGCATACCTCCGTTTCCTCAAACTGTGTGTTCATAACTGGCATTGGGAGGATCGCAGTGCCACCACTGCGAGGAGGCCCAGGACTCTGCGCGGCATACGCTGGAAGAATGTCCAGCCTGGTCGGCACCGCGTAGAGACCTATGGGGAGTTATTGGGATGGACCTCCCGTTGCCGGTCGTGGTCGACCACATGATCGGCAGCGAGAGGTCAAGAGCAGCGATTGCCTCCTTCTGCTAGATTGTGATAACGCAGAAGGAGGCAGGGGAGAGGGAGAGGGAAGCCGACCCGCTCCCCGCCAGGAGGCTAGCATCGGCGGGGCAACCCCGACGAGGCCGACGGCCCCCGTAAGGGGCCGCAGGCGTAATGGCGGCGGTGGTACTACTTAGTACTTCCACCGCCGCCAAGGGGGGCTGGCCGTTAAGGCGCCCCCGAGGTGGACAGGTCGCGGGGGGCGAGGTGGAGCAATAATCCCCTCCCCCCCTCTACAAAGATGCGACCTGCCGGTCGACCACCCTCCTTTTATTTTATAATATTTCATTTTACTCTATATTATAAATTTTATCTTTATCTTTTATTCCCCTATATTTTGCCCCCCTTCTTATGTTTGTTGTGTTTTGTCCATTGTATTTATTTACTTATTATTATTTATTTATTTAATGACTTTTATTTTATCTATACACCTTTTCATTTACTGATTTTATCTTTTATTTTATCATATTTTTAAGTTTTATGCGGGTTGACAGGGGGGCGGGACGGGGGGAGGGGACAGACGCGAGCCGGAACTCGCCTCTGTCCCTTCCTTGTCGCGTGCGGAAAAAAATACAATGCAGCGTGTACGAGTATTTGCACATGTATAAAAATCGGATGGCGCAGTAACAAAAATTCTAAATTATACAGCACAAGTTGCAGCAATGCATGCGCATAAGTTAAATTACCTGCATACCTCCGTTTCCTCAAACTGTGTGTTCATAACTGGCATTGGGAGGATCGCAGTGCCACCACTGCGAGGCGGCCCAGGACTCTGCGCGGCATACGCTGGAAGAATGTCCAGCGTGGTCGGCACCGCGCAGAGACCTAAGGGGCGTTATTGGGATGGACCTCCCGTTGCCGGTCGTGGTCGACCACATGATCGGCAGCGAGAGGTCAAGAGCAGCGATTGCCTCCTTCTGTGAGATTGTGATAACGCAGAAGGGGGCAGCGGAGAGGGAGAGGGAAGCCGACCCGCTCTCCGCCAGGAGGCTAGCATCGGCGGGGCAACCCCGACGAGGCCGACGGCCCCCGTAAGGGGCCGCAGACGTAATGGCGGCGGTGGTACTACTTAGTACTTCCACCGCCGCCAAGGGGGGCTGGCCGTTAAGGCGCCCCCGAGGTGGACAGGTCGCGGGGTGCGAGGTGGAGCAATAATCCCCTCCCCCCCTCTACAAAGATGCGACCTGCCGGTCGACCACCCTCCTTTTATTTTATAATATTTCATTTTACTCTATATTATAAATTTTATCTTTATCTTTCATTCCCCTACATTTTGCCCCCCTTCTTATGTTTGTTGTGTTTTGTCCATTGTATTTATTTACTTATTATTATTTATTTATTTAATGACTTTTATTGTATCTATACACCTTTTCATTTACTGATTTTATCTTTTATTTTATCATATTTTTAAGTTTTATGCGGGTTGACAGGGGGGCGGGACGGGGGGAGGGGACAGACGCGAGCCGGAACTCGCCTCTGTCCCTTCCTTGTCGCGTGCGGAAAAAAATACAATGCAGCGTGTACGAGTATTTGCACATGTATAAAAATCGGATGGCGCAGTAACAAAAATTCTAAATTATACAGCACAAGTTGCAGCAATGCATGCGCATAAGTTAAATTACCAGCATACCTCCGTTTCCTCAAACTGTGTGTTCATAACTGGCATTGGGAGGATCGCAGTGCCACCACTGCGAGGAGGCCCAGGACTCTGCGCGGCATACGCTGGAAGAATGTCCAGCGTGGTCGGCACCGCGCAGAGACCTAGGGGGCGTTATTGGGATGGACCTCCCGTTGCCGGTCGTGGTCGACCACATGATCGGCAGCGAGAGGTCAAGAGCAGCGATTGCCTCCTTCTGTGAGATTGTGATAACGCAGAAGGAGGCAGCGGAGAGGGAGAGGGAAGCCGACCCGCTCTCCGCCAGGAGGCTAGCATCGGCGGGGCAACCCCGACGAGGCCGACGGCCCCCGTAAGGGGCCGCAGACGTAATGGCGGCGGTGGTACTACTTAGTACTTCCACCGCCGCCAAGGGGGGCTGGCCGTTAAGGCGCCCCCGAGGTGGACAGGTCGCGGGGGGCGAGGTGGAGCAATAATCCCCTCCCCCCCTCTACAAAGATGCGACCTGCCGGTCGACCACCCTCCTTTTATTTTATAATATTTCATTTTACTCTATATTATAAATTTTATCTTTATCTTTTATTCCCCTTTATTTTGCCACCCTTCTTATGTTTGTTGTGTTTTGTCCATTGTACTTATTTACTTATTATTATTTATTTATTTATTGACTTTTATTTTATCTATACACCTTTTCATTTACTGATTTTATCTTTTATTTTATCATATTTTTAAGTTTTATGCGGGTTGACCAGGGGGGTGGGACGGGGGGAGGGGACAGACGCGAGCCGGAACTCGCCTCTGTCCCCTCCTTGTCGCGTGCGGAAAAAAATACAATGCAGCGTGTACGAGTATTTGCACAAGTATAAAAATCGGATGGCGCAGTAACAAAAATTCTAAATTATACAGCACAAGTTGCAGCAATGCATGCGCATAAGTTAAATTACCTGCATACCTCCGATTCCTCAAACTGTGTGTTCATAACTGGCATTGGGAGGATCGCAGTGCCACCACTGCGAGGAGGCCCAGGACTCAGCGCGGCATACGCTGGAAGACTGTCCAGCGTGGTCGGCACCGCGCAGAGACCTAAGGGGCGTTATTGGGATGGACCTCCCTTTGCCGGTCGTGGTCGACCACATGATCGGCAGCGAGAGGTCAAGAGCAGCGATTGCCTCCTTCTGCTAGATTGTGATAACGCAGAAGGAGGCAGCGGAGGGGGAGAGGGAAGCCGACCCGCTCTCCGCCAGGAGGCTAGCATCGGCGGGGCAACCCCGACGAGGCCGACGGCCCCCGTAAGGGGCCGCAGACGTAATGGCGGCGGTGGTACTACTTAGTACTTCCACCGCCGCCAAGGGGGGCTGGCCGTTAAGGCGCCCCCGAGGTGGACAGGTCGCGGGGGGCGAGGTGGAGCAATAATCCCCTCCCCCCCTCTACAAAGATGCGACCTGCCGGTCGACCACCCTCCTTTTATTTTATAATATTTCATTTTACTCTATATTATAAATTTTATCTTTATCTTTTATTCCCCTTTATTTTGCCACCCTTCTTATGTTTGTTGTGTTTTGTCCATTGTACTTATTTACTTATTATTATTTATTTATTTATTGACTTTTATTTTATCTATACACCTTTTCATTTACTGATTTTATCTTTTATTTTATCATATTTTTAAGTTTTATGCGGGTTGACCAGGGGGGTGGGACGGGGGGAGGGGACAGACGCGAGCCGGAACTCGCCTCTGTCCCCTCCTTGTCGCGTGCGGAAAAAAATACAATGCAGCATGTACGAGTATTTGCACATGTATAAAAATCGGATGGCGCGGTAACAAAAATTCTAAATTATACAGCACAAGTTGCAGCAATGCATGCGCATAAGTTAAATTACCTGCATACCTCCGTTTCCTCAAACTGTGTGTTCATAACTGGCATTGGGAGGATCGCAGTGCCACCACTGCGAGGAGGCCCAGGACTCTGCGCGGCATACGCTGGAAGAATGTCCAGCCTGGTCGGCACCGCGTAGAGACCTATAGGGAGTTATTGGGATGGACCTCCCGTTGCCGGTCGTGGTCGACCACATGATCGGCAGCGAGAGGTCAAGAGCAGCGATTGCCTCCTTCTGTGAGATTGTGATAACGCAGAAGGAGGCAGCGGAGAGGGAGAGGGAAGCCGACCCGCTCTCCGCCAGGAGGCTAGCATCGGCGGGGCAACCCGACGAGGCCGACGGCCCCCGTAAGGGGCCGCAGACGTAATGGCGGCGGTGGTACTACTTAGTACTTCCACCGCCGCCAAGGGGGGCTGGCCGTTAAGGCGCCCCCGAGGTGGACAGGTCGCGGGGGGCGAGGTGGAGCAATAATCCCCTCCCCCCCTCTACAAAGATGCGACCTGCAGGTCGACCACCCTCCTTTTATTGTATAATACTTCATTTTACTCTATATTATAAATTTTATCTTTATCTTTTATTCCCCTTTATTTTGCCCCCCTTCTTATGTTTGTTGTGTTTTGTCCATTGTATTTATTTACTTATTATTATTTATTTATTTAATGAGTTTTATTTTATCTATACACCTTTTCATTTACTGATTTTATCTTTTATTTTATCATATTTTTAAGTTTTATGCGGGTTGACAGGGGGGCGGGACGGGGGGAGGGGACAGACGCGAGCCGGAACTCGCCTCTGTCCCCTCCTTGTCGCGTGCGGAAAAAAATACAATGCAGCGTGTACGAGTATTTGCACATGTATAAAAATCGGATGGCGCGGTAACAAAAATTCTAAATTATACAGCACAAGTTGCAGCAATGCATGCGCATAAGTTAAATTACCTGCATACCTCCGTTTCCTCAAACTGTGTGTTCATAACTGGCATTGGGAGGATCGCAGTGCCACCACTGCGAGGAGGCCCAGGACTCTGCGCGGCATACGCTGGAAGAATGTCCAGCCTGGTCGGCACCGCGTAGAGACCTATGGGGAGTTATTGGGATGGACCTCCCGTTGCCGGTCGTGGTCGACCACATGATCGGCAGCGAGAGGTCAAGAGCAGCGATTGCCTCCTTCTGCTAGATTGTGATAACGCAGAAGGAGGCAGGGGAGAGGGAGAGGGAAGCCGACCCGCTCCCCGCCAGGAGGCTAGCATCGGCGGGGCAACCCCGACGAGGCCGACGGCCCCCGTAAGGGGCCGCAGGCGTAATGGCGGCGGTGGTACTACTTAGTACTTCCACCGCCGCCAAGGGGGGCTGGCCGTTAAGGCGCCCCCGAGGTGGACAGGTCGCGGGGGGCGAGGTGGAGCAATAATCCCCTCCCCCCCTCTACAAAGATGCGACCTGCCGGTCGACCACCCTCCTTTTATTTTATAATATTTCATTTTACTCTATATTATAAATTTTATCTTTATCTTTTATTCCCCTATATTTTGCCCCCCTTCTTATGTTTGTTGTGTTTTGTCCATTGTATTTATTTACTTATTATTATTTATTTATTTAATGACTTTTATTTTATCTATACACCTTTTCATTTACTGATTTTATCTTTTATTTTATCATATTTTTAAGTTTTATGCGGGTTGACAGGGGGGCGGGACGGGGGGAGGGGACAGACGCGAGCCGGAACTCGCCTCTGTCCCTTCCTTGTCGCGTGCGGAAAAAAATACAATGCAGCGTGTACGAGTATTTGCACATGTATAAAAATCGGATGGCGCAGTAACAAAAATTCTAAATTATACAGCACAAGTTGCAGCAATGCATGCGCATAAGTTAAATTACCTGCATACCTCCGTTTCCTCAAACTGTGTGTTCATAACTGGCATTGGGAGGATCGCAGTGCCACCACTGCGAGGAGGCCCAGGACTCTGCGCGGCATACGCTGGAAGAATGTCCAGCCTGGTCGGCACCGCGTAGAGACCTAAGGGGAGTTATTGGGATGGACCTCCCGTTGCCGGTCGTGGTCGACCACATGATCGGCAGCGAGAGGTCAAGAGCAGCGATTGCCTCCTTCTGTGAGATTGTGATAACGCAGAAGGAGTCAGCGAAGAGGGAGAGGGAAGCCGACCCGCTCTCCGCCAGGAGGCTAGCATCGGCGGGGCAACCCCGACGAGGCCGACGGCCCCCGTAAGGGGCCGCAGACGTAATGGCGGCGGTGGTACTACTTAGTACTTCCACCGCCGCCAAGGGGGGCTGGCCGTTAAGGCGCCCCCGAGGTGGACAGGTCGCGGGGGGCGAGGTGGAGCAATAATCCCCTCCCCCCCTCTACAAAGATGCGACCTGCCGGTCGACCACCCTCCTTTTATTTTATAATATTTCATTTTACTCTATATTATAAATTTTATCTTTATCTTTTATTCCCCTATATTTTGCCCCCCTTCTTATGTTTGTTGTGTTTTGTCCATTGTATTTATTTACTTATTATTATTTATTTATTTAATGACTTTTATTTTATCTATACACCTTTTCATTTACTGATTTTATCTTTTATTTTATCATATTTTTAAGTTTTATGCGGGTTGACAGGGGGGCGGGACGGGGGGAGGGGACAGACGCGAGCCGGAACTCGCCTCTGTCCCTTCCTTGTCGCGTGCGGAAAAAAATACAATGCAGCGTGTACGAGTATTTGCACATGTATAAAAATCGGATGGCGCAGTAACAAAAATTCTAAATTATACAGCACAAGTTGCAGCAATGCATGCGCATAAGTTAAATTACCTGCATACCTCCGTTTCCTCAAACTGTGTGTTCATAACTGGCATTGGGAGGATCGCAGTGCCACCACTGCGAGGCGGCCCAGGACTCTGCGCGGCATACGCTGGAAGAATGTCCAGCGTGGTCGGCACCGCGCAGAGACCTAAGGGGCGTTATTGGGATGGACCTCCCGTTGCCGGTCGTGGTCGACCACATGATCGGCAGCGAGAGGTCAAGAGCAGCGATTGCCTCCTTCTGTGAGATTGTGATAACGCAGAAGGAGGCAGCGGAGAGGGAGAGGGAAGCCGACCCGCTCTCCGCCAGGAGGCTAGCATCGGCGGGGCAACCCCGACGAGGCCGACGGCCCCCGTAAGGGGCCGCAGACGTAATGGCGGCGGTGGTACTACTTAGTACTTCCACCGCCGCCAAGGGGGGCTGGCCGTTAAGGCGCCCCCGAGGTGGACAGGTCGCGGGGGGCGAGGTGGAGCAATAATCCCCTTACCCCCCTCTCTACAAAGATGCGACCTGCCGGTCGACCCCCCTCCTTTTATTGTATAATATTTCATTTTACTCTATATTATAAATTTTATCTTTATCTTTTATTCCCCTTTATTTTGCCACCCTTCTTATGTTTGTTGTGTTTTGTCCATTGTATTTATTTACTTATTATTATTTATTTATTTATTGAGTTTTATTTTATCTATACACCTTTTCATTTACTGATTTTATCTTTTATTTTATCATATTTTTAAGTTTTATGCGGGTTGACCAGGGGGGTGGGACGGGGGGAGGGGACAGACGCGAGCCGGAACTCGCCTCTGTCCCCTCCTTGTCGCGTGCGGAAAAAAATACAATGCAGCGTGTACGAGTATTTGCACAAGTATAAAAATCGGATGGCGCAGTAACAAAAATTCTAAATTATACAGCACAAGTTGCAGCAATGCATGCGCATAAGTTAAATTACCTGCATACCTCCGATTCCTCAAACTGTGTGTTCATAACTGGCATTGGGAGGATCGCAGTGCCACCACTGCGAGGAGGCCCAGGACTCAGCGCGGCATACGCTGGAAGACTGTCCAGCGTGGTCGGCACCGCGCAGAGACCTAAGGGGCGTTATTGGGATGGACCTCCCTTTGCCGGTCGTGGTCGACCACATGATCGGCAGCGAGAGGTCAAGAGCAGCGATTGCCTCCTTCTGCTAGATTGTGATAACGCAGAAGGAGGCAGCGGAGGGGGAGAGGGAAGCCGACCCGCTCTCCGCCAGGAGGCTAGCATCGGCGGGGCAACCCCGACGAGGCCGACGGCCCCCGTAAGGGGCCGCAGACGTAATGGCGGCGGTGGTACTACTTAGTACTTCCACCGCCGCCAAGGGGGGCTGGCCGTTAAGGCGCCCCCGAGGTGGACAGGTCGCGGGGGGCGAGGTGGAGCAATAATCCCCTCCCCCCCTCTACAAAGATGCGACCTGCCGGTCGACCACCCTCCTTTTATTTTATAATATTTCATTTTACTCTATATTATAAATTTTATCTTTATCTTTTATTCCCCTTTATTTTGCCACCCTTCTTATGTTTGTTGTGTTTTGTCCATTGTACTTATTTACTTATTATTATTTATTTATTTATTGACTTTTATTTTATCTATACACCTTTTCATTTACTGATTTTATCTTGTATTTTATCATATTTTTAAGTTTTATGCGGGTTGACCAGGGGGTGGGACGGGGGGAGGGGACAGACGCGAGCCGGAACTCGCCTCTGTCCCCTCCTTGTCGCGTGCGGAAAAAAATACAATGCAGCGTGTACGAGTATATGCACATGTATAAAAATCGGATGGCGCGGTAACAAAAATTCTAAATTATACAGCACAAGTTGCAGCAATGCATGCGCATAAGTTAAATTACCTGCATACCTCCGTTTCCTCAAACTGTGTGTTCATAACTGGCATTGGGAGGATCGCAGTGCCACCACTGCGAGGAGGCCCAGGACTCTGCGCGGCATACGCTGGAAGAATGTCCAGCGTGGTCGGCACCGCGCAGAGACCTAAGGGGCGTTATTGGGATGGACCTCCCGTTGCCGGTCGTGGTCGACCACATGATCGGCAGCGAGAGGTCAAGTGCAGCGATTGCCTCCTTCTGCTAGATTGTGATAACGCAGAAGGAGGCAGCGGAGAGGGAGAGGGAAGCCGACCCGCTCTCCGCCAGGAGGCTAGCATCGGCGGGGCAACCCCAACGAGGCCGACGGCCCCCGTAAGGGGCCGCAGACGTAATGGCGGCGGTGGTACTACTTAGTACTTCCACCGCCGCCAAGGGGGGCTGGCCGTTTAGGCGCCCCCGAGGTGGACAGGTCGCGGGTGGCGAGGTGGAGCAATAATCCCCTCCCCCCCCTCTACAAAGATGCGACCTGCCGGTCGACCACCCTCCTTTTATTTTATAATATTTCATTTTACTCTATATTATAAATTTTATCTTTATCTTTTATTCCCCTTTATTTTGCCTCCCTTCTTATTTTTGTTGTGTTTTGTCCATTGTATTTATTTACTTATTATTATTTATTTATTTATTGACTTTTATTTTATCTATTTTATCTATACACCTTTTCATTTACTGATTTTATCTTTTATTTTATCATATTTTTAAGTTTTATGCGGGTTGACCAGTGTGGTGGGACGGGGGGAGGGGACAGACGCGAGCCGGAACTCGCCTCTGTCCCCTCCTTGTCGCGTGCGGAAAAAAATACAATGCAGCGTGTACGAGTATTTGCACATGTATAAAAATCGGATGGCGCGGTAACAAAAATTCTAAATTATACAGCACAAGTTGCAGCAATGCATGCGCATAAGTTAAATTACCTGCATACCTCCGTTTCCTCAAACTGTGTGTTCATAACTGGCATTGGGAGGATCGCAGTGCCACCACTGCGAGGAGGCCCACGACTCTGCGCGGCATACGCTGGAAGAATGTCCAGCCTGGTCGGCACCGCGTAGAGACCTAAGGGGAGTTATTGGGATGGACCTCCCGTTGCCGGTCGTGGTCGACCACATGATCGGCAGCGAGAGGTCAAGAGCAGCGATTGCCTCCTTCTGTGAGATTGTGATAACGCAGAAGGAGGCAGCGGAGAGGGAGAGGGAAGCCGACCCGCTCTCCGCCATGAGGCTAGCATCGGCGGGGCAACCCGACGAGGCCGACGGCCCCCGTAAGGGGCCGCAGACGTAATGGCGGCGGTGGTACTACTTAGTACTTCCACCGCCGCCAAGGGGGGCTGGCCGTTAAGGCGCCCCCGAGGTGGACAGGTCGCGGGGGGCGAGGTGGAGCAATAATCCCCTCCCCCTCCTCTACAAACATACGACCTGCCGGTCGACCCCCCTCCTTTTATTGTATAATATTTCATTTTACTCTATATTATAAATTTTATCTTTATCTTTTATTCCCCTTTATTTTGCCCCCCTTCTTATGTTTGTTGTGTTTTGTCCATTGTATTTATTTACTTACAAGTTTTATGCGGGTTGACAGGGGGGCGGGACGGGGGGAGGGGACAGACGCGAGCCGGAACTCGCCTCTGTCCCTTCCTTGTCGCATGCGGAAAAAAATACAATGCAGCGTGTACGAGTATTTGCACATGTATAAAAATCGGATGGCGCAGTAACAAAAATTCTAAATTATACAGCACAAGTTGCAGCAATGCATGCGCATAAGTTAAATTACCTGCATACCTCCGTTTCCTCAAACTGTGTGTTCATAACTGGCATTGGGAGGATCGCAGTGCCACCACTGCGAGGAGGCCCAGGACTCTGCGCGGCATACGCTGGAAGAATGTCCAGCGTGGTCGGCACCGCGCAGAGACCTAAGGGGCGTTATTGGGATGGACCTCCCGTTGCCGGTCGTGGTCGACCACATGATCGGCAGCGAGAGGTCAAGAGCAGCGATTGCCTCCTTCTGCTAGATTGTGATAACGCAGAAGGAGGCAGGGGAGAGGGAGAGGGAAGCCGACCCGCTCCCCGCCAGGAGGCTAGCATCGGCGGGGCAACCCCGACGAGGCCGACGGCCCCCGTAAGGGGCCGCAGGCGTAATGGCGGCGGTGGTACTACTTAGTACTTCCACCGCCGCCAAGGGGGGCTGGCCGTTAAGGCGCCCCCGAGGTGGACAGGTCGCGGGGGGCGAGGTGGAGCAATAATCCCCTCCCCCCCTCTACAAAGATGCGACCTGCCGGTCGACCACCCTCCTTTTATTTTATAATATTTCATTTTACTCTATATTATAAATTTTATCTTTATCTTTTATTCCCCTATATTTTGCCCCCCTTCTTATGTTTGTTGTGTTTTGTCCATTGTATTTATTTACTTATTATTATTTATTTATTTAATGACTTTTATTTTATCTATACACCTTTTCATTTACTGATTTTATCTTTTATTTTATCATATTTTTAAGTTTTATGCGGGTTGACAGGGGGGCGGGACGGGGGGAGGGGACAGACGCGAGCCGGAACTCGCCTCTGTCCCTTCCTTGTCGCGTGCGGAAAAAAATACAATGCAGCGTGTACGAGTATTTGCACATGTATAAAAATCGGATGGCGCAGTAACAAAAATTCTAAATTATACAGCACAAGTTGCAGCAATGCATGCGCATAAGTTAAATTACCTGCATACCTCCGTTTCCTCAAACTGTGTGTTCATAACTGGCATTGGGAGGATCGCAGTGCCACCACTGCGAGGAGGCCCAGGACTCTGCGCGGCATACGCTGGAAGAATGTCCAGCCTGGTCGGCACCGCGTAGAGACCTAAGGGGAGTTATTGGGATGGACCTCCCGTTGCCGGTCGTGGTCGACCACATGATCGGCAGCGAGAGGTCAAGAGCAGCGATTGCCTCCTTCTGTGAGATTGTGATAACGCAGAAGGAGTCAGCGAAGAGGGAGAGGGAAGCCGACCCGCTCTCCGCCAGGAGGCTAGCATCGGCGGGGCAACCCCGACGAGGCCGACGGCCCCCGTAAGGGGCCGCAGACGTAATGGCGGCGGTGGTACTACTTAGTACTTCCACCGCCGCCAAGGGGGGCTGGCCGTTAAGGCGCCCCCGAGGTGGACAGGTCGCGGGGGGCGAGGTGGAGCAATAATCCCCTCCCCCCCTCTACAAAGATGCGACCTGCCGGTCGACCACCCTCCTTTTATTTTATAATATTTCATTTTACTCTATATTATAAATTTTATCTTTATCTTTTATTCCCCTACATTTTGCCCCCCTTCTTATGTTTGTTGTGTTTTGTCCATTGTATTTATTTACTTATTATTATTTATTTATTTAATGTCTTTTATTTTATCTATACACCTTTTCATTTACTGATTTTATCTTTTATTTTATCATATTTTTAAGTTTTATGCGGGTTGACAGGGGGGCGGGACGGAGCGAGGGGACAGACGCGAGCCGGAATTCGCCTCTGTCCCCTCCTTGTCGCGTGCGGAAAAAAATACAATGCAGCGTGTACGAGTATTTGCACATGTATAAAAATCGGATGGCGCAGTAACAAAAATTCTAAATTATACAGCACAAGTTGCAGCAATGCATGCGCATAAGTTAAATTACCTGCATACCTCCGTTTCCTCAAACTGTGTGTTCATAACTGGCATTGGGAGGATCGCAGTGCCACCACTGCGAGGAGGCCCAGGACTCTGCGCGGCATACGCTGGAAGAATGTCCAGCGTGGTCGGCACCGCGCAGAGACCTAAGGGGCGTTATTGGGATGGACCTCCCGTTGCCGGTCGTGGTCGACCACATGATCGGCAGCGAGAGGTCAAGAGCAGCGATTGCCTCCTTCTGTGAGATTGTGATAACGCAGAAGGAGGCAGCGGAGAGGGAGAGGGAAGCCGACCCGCTCTCCGCCAGGAGGCTAGCATCGGCGGGGCAACCCCGACGAGGCCGACGGCCCCCGTAAGGGGCCGCAGACGTAATGGCGGCGGTGGTACTACTTAGTACTTCCACCGCCGCCAAGGGTGGCTGGCCGTTAAGGCGCCCCCGAGGTGGACAGGTCGCGGGGGGCGAGGTGGAGCAATAATCCCCTCCCCCCCTCTACAAAGATGCGACCTGCCGGTCGACCACCCTCCTTTTATTTTATAATATTTCATTTTACTCTATATTATAAATTTTATCTTTATCTTTTATTCCCCTATATTTTGCCCCCCTTCTTATGTTTGTTGTGTTTTGTCCATTGTATTTATTTACTTATTATTATTTATTTATTTAATGACTTTTATTTTATCTATACACCTTTTCATTTACTGATTTTATCTTTTATTTTATCATATTTTTAAGTTTTATGCGGGTTGACAGGGGGGCGGGACGGGGGGAGGGGACAGACGCGAGCCGGAACTCGCCTCTGTCCCTTCCTTGTCGCGTGCGGAAAAAAATACAATGCAGCGTGTACGAGTATTTGCACATGTATAAAAATCGGATGGCGCAGTAACAAAAATTCTAAATTATACAGCACAAGTTGCAGCAATGCATGCGCATAAGTTAAATTACCTGCATACCTCCGTTTCCTCAAACTGTGTGTTCATAACTGGCATTGGGAGGATCGCAGTGCCACCACTGCGAGGCGGCCCAGGACTCTGCGCGGCATACGCTGGAAGAATGTCCAGCGTGGTCGGCACCGCGCAGAGACCTAAGGGGCGTTATTGGGATGGACCTCCCGTTGCCGGTCGTGGTCGACCACATGATCGGCAGCGAGAGGTCAAGAGCAGCGATTGCCTCCTTCTGTGAGATTGTGATAACGCAGAAGGAGGCAGCGGAGAGGGAGAGGGAAGCCGACCCGCTCTCCGCCAGGAGGCTAGCATCGGCGGGGCAACCCCGACGAGGCCGACGGCCCCCGTAAGGGGCCGCAGACGTAATGGCGGCGGTGGTACTACTTAGTACTTCCACCGCCGCCAAGGGGGGCTGGCCGTTAAGGCGCCCCCGAGGTGGACAGGTCGCGGGGGGCGAGGTGGAGCAATAATCCCCTCCCCCCCCCTCTACAAAGATGCGACCTGCCGGTCGACCACCCTCCTTTTATTTTATAATATTTCATTTTACTCTATATTATAAATTTTATCTTTATCTTTTATTCCCCTACATTTTGCCCCCTTCTTATGTTTGTTGTGTTTTGTCCATTGTATTTATTTACTTATTATTATTTATTTATTTAATGACTTTAATTTTATCTATACACCTTTTCATTTACTGATTTTATCTTTTATTTTATCATATTTTTAAGTTTTATGCGGGTTGACAGGGGGGCGGGACGGAGGGAGGGGACAGACGCGAGCCGGAATTCGCCTCTGTCCCCTCCTTGTCGCGTGCGGAAAAAAATACAATGCAGCGTGTACGAGTATTTGCACATGTATAAAAATCGGATGGCGCAGTAACAAAAATTCTAAATTATACAGCACAAGTTGCAGCAATGCATGCGCATAAGTTAAATTACCTGCATACCTCCGTTTCCTCAAACTGTGTGTTCATAACTGGCATTGGGAGGATCGCAGTGCCACCACTGCGAGGAGGCCCAGGACTCTGCGCGGCATACGCTGGAAGAATGTCCAGCGTGGTCGGCACCGCGCAGAGACCTAAGGGGCGTTATTGGGATGGACCTCCCGTTGCCGGTCGTGGTCGACCACATGATCGGCAGCGAGAGGTCAAGAGCAGCGATTGCCTCCTTCTGTGAGATTGTGATAACGCAGAAGGAGGCAGCGGAGAGGGAGAGGGAAGCCGACCCGCTCTCCGCCAGGAGGCTAGCATCGGCGGGGCAACCCCGACGAGGCCGACGGCCCCCGTAAGGGGCCGCAGACGTAATGGCGGCGGTGGTACTACTTAGTACTTCCACCGCCGCCAAGGGGGGCTGGCCGTTAAGGCGCCCCCGAGGTGGACAGGTCGCGGGGGGCGAGGTGGAGCAATAATCCCCTCCCCCCCTCTACAAAGATGCGACCTGCCGGTCGACCACCCTCCTTTTATTTTATAATATTTCATTTTACTCTATATTATAAATTTTATCTTTATCTTTTATTCCCCTATATTTTGCCCCCCTTCTTATGTTTGTTGTGTTTTGTCCATTGTATTTATTTACTTATTACTATTTATTTATTTAATGACTTTTATTGTATCTATACACCTTTTCATTTACTGATTTTATCTTTTATTTTATCATATTTTTAAGTTTTATGCGGGTTGACAGGGGGGCGGGACGGAGGGAGGGGACAGACGCGAGCCGGAATTCGCCTCTGTCCCCTCCTTGTCGCGTGGGGAAAAAAATACAATGCAGCGTGTACGAGTATTTGCACATGTATAAAAATCGGATGGCGCAGTAACAAAAATTCTAAATTATACAGCACAAGTTGCAGCAATGCATGCGCATAAGTTAAATTACCTGCATACCTCCGTTTCCTCAAACTGTGTGTTCATAACTGGCATTGGGAGGATCGCAGTGCCACCACTGCGAGGAGGCCCAGGACTCTGCGCGGCATACGCTGGAAGAATGTCCAGCCTGGTCGGCACCGCGTAGAGACCTAAGGGGAGTTATTGGGATGGACCTCCCGTTGCCGGTCGTGGTCGACCACATGATCGGCAGCGAGAGGTCAAGAGCAGCGATTGCCTCCTTCTGTGAGATTGTGATAACGCAGAAGGAGTCAGCGAAGAGGGAGAGGGAAGCCGACCCGCTCTCCGCCAGGAGGCTAGCATCGGCGGGGCAACCCCGACGAGGCCGACGGCCCCCGTAAGGGGCCGCAGACGTAATGGCGGCGGTGGTACTACTTAGTACTTCCACCGCCGCCAAGGGGGGCTGGCCGTTAAGGCGCCCCCGAGGTGGACAGGTCGCGGGGGGCGAGGTGGAGCAATAATCCCCTCCCCCCCTCTACAAAGATGCGACCTGCCGGTCGACCACCCTCCTTTTATTTTATAATATTTCATTTTACTCTATATTATAAATTTTATCTTTATCTTTTATTCCCCTACATTTTGCCCCCCTTCTTATGTTTGTTGTGTTTTGTCCATTGTATTTATTTACTTATTATTATTTATTTATTTAATGACTTTTATTTTATCTATACACCTTTTCATTTACTGATTTTATCTTTTATTTTATCATATTTTTAAGTTTTATGCGGGTTGACAGGGGGGCGGGACGGGGGGAGGGGACAGACGCGAGCCGGAACTCGCCTCTGTCCCTTCCTTGTCGCGTGCGGAAAAAAATACAATGCAGCGTGTACGAGTATTTGCACATGTATAAAAATCGGATGGCGCAGTAACAAAAATTCTAAATTATACAGCACAAGTTGCAGCAATGCATGCGCATAAGTTAAATTACCTGCATACCTCCGTTTCCTCAAACTGTGTGTTCATAACTGGCATTGGGAGGATCGCAGTGCCACCACTGCGAGGCGGCCCAGGACTCTGCGCGGCATACGCTGGAAGAATGTCCAGCGTGGTCGGCACCGCGCAGAGACCTAAGGGGCGTTATTGGGATGGACCTCCCGTTGCCGGTCGTGGTCGACCACATGATCGGCAGCGAGAGGTCAAGAGCAGCGATTGCCTCCTTCTGTGAGATTGTGATAACGCAGAAGGAGGCAGCGGAGAGGGAGAGGGAAGCCGACCCGCTCTCCGCCAGGAGGCTAGCATCGGCGGGGCAACCCCGACGAGGCCGACGGCCCCCGTAAGGGGCCGCAGACGTAATGGCGGCGGTGGTACTACTTAGTACTTCCACCGCCGCCAAGGGGGGCTGGCCGTTAAGGCGCCCCCGAGGTGGACAGGTCGCGGGGGGCGAGGTGGAGCAATAATCCCCTCCCCCCCTCTACAAAGATGCGACCTGCCGGTCGACCACCCTCCTTTTACTTTATAATATTTCATTTTACTCTATATTATAAATTTTATCTTTATCTTTTATTCCCCTACATTTTGCCCCCCTTCTTATGTTTGTTGTGTTTTGTCCATTGTATTTATTTACTTATTATTATTTATTTATTTAATGACTTTTATTTTATCTATACACCTTTTCATTTACTGATTTTATCCTTTATTTTATCATATTTTTAAGTTTTATGCGGGTTGACAGGGGGGCGGGACGGGGGGAGGGGACAGACGCGAGCCGGAACTCGCCTCTGTCCCTTCCTTGTCGCGTGCGGAAAAAAATACAATGCAGCGTGTACGAGTATTTGCACATGTATAAAAATCGGATGGCGCAGTAACAAAAATTCTAAATTATACAGCACAAGTTGCAGCAATGCATGCGCATAAGTTAAATTACCTGCATACCTCCGTTTCCTCAAACTGTGTGTTCATAACTGGCATTGGGAGGATCGCAGTGCCACCACTGCGAGGAGGCCCAGGACTCTTCGCGGCATACGCTGGAAGAATGTCCAGAGTGGTCGGCACCGCGCAGAGACCTAAGGGGCGTTATTGGGATGGACCTCCCGTTGCCGGCCGTGGTCGACCACATGATCGGCAGCGAGAGGTCAAGAGCAGCGATTGCCTCCTTCTGTGAGATTGTGATAACGCAGAAGGAGGCAGCGGAGAGGGAGAGGGAAGCCGACCCGCTCTCCGCCAGGAGGCTAGCATCGGCGGGGCAACCCCGACGAGGCCGACGGCCCCCGTAAGGGGCCGCAGACGTAATGGCGGCGGTGGTACTACTTAGTACTTCCACCGCCGCCAAGGGGGGCTGGCCGTTAAGGCGCCCCCGAGGTGGACAGGTCGCGGGGGGCGAGGTGGAGCAATAATCCCCTCCCCCCCTCTACAAAGATGCGACCTGCCGGTCGACCACCCTCCTTTTATTTTATAATATTTCATTTTACTCTATATTATAAATTTTATCTTTATCTTTTATTCCCCTATATTTTGCCCCCCTTCTTATGTTTGTTGTGTTTTGTCCATTGTATTTATTTACTTATTATTATTTATTTATTTAATGACTTTTATTTTATCTATACACCTTTTCATTTACTGATTTTATCTTTTATTTTATCATATTTTTAAGTTTTATGCGGGTTGACAGGGGGGCGGGACGGGGGGAGGGGACAGACGCGAGCCGGAACTCGCCTCTGTCCCTTCCTTGTCGCGTGCGGAAAAAAATACAATGCAGCGTGTACGAGTATTTGCACATGTATAAAAATCGGATGGCGCAGTAACAAAAATTCTAAATTATACAGCACAAGTTGCAGCAATGCATGCGCATAAGTTAAATTACCTGCATACCTCCGTTTCCTCAAACTGTGTGTTCATAACTGGCATTGGGAGGATCGCAGTGCCACCACTGCGAGGAGGCCCAGGACTCTGCGCGGCATACGCTGGAAGAATGTCCAGCGTGGTCGGCACCGCGCAGAGACCTAAGGGGCGTTATTGGGATGGACCTCCCGTTGCCGGTCGTGGTCGACCACATGATCGGCAGCGAGAGGTCAAGAGCAGCGATTGCCTCCTTCTGTGAGATTGTGATAACGCAGAAGGAGGCAGCGGAGAGGGAGAGGGAAGCCGACCCGCTCTCCGCCAGGAGGCTAGCATCGGCGGGGCAACCCCGACGAGGCCGACGGCCCCCGTAAGGGGCCGCAGACGTAATGGCGGCGGTGGTACTACTTAGTACTTCCACCGCCGCCAAGGGGGGCTGGCCGTTAAGGCGCCCCCGAGGTGGACAGGTCGCGGGGGGCGAGGTGGAGCAATAATCCCCTCCCCCCCTCTACAAAGATGCGACCTGCCGGTCGACCACCCTCCTTTTATTTTATAATATTTCATTTTACTCTATATTATAAATTTTATCTTTATCTTTTATTCCCCTACATTTTGCCCCCCTTCTTATGTTTGTTGTGTTTTGTCCATTGTATTTATTTACTTATTATTATTTATTTATTTAATGACTTTTATTTTATCTATACACCTTTTCATTTACTGATTTTATCCTTTATTTTATCATATTTTTAAGTTTTATGCGGGTTGACAGGGGGGCGGGACGGGGGGAGGGGACAGACGCGAGCCGGAACTCGCCTCTGTCCCTTCCTTGTCGCGTGCGGAAAAAAATACAATGCAGCGTGTACGAGTATTTGCACATGTATAAAAATCGGATGGCGCAGTAACAAAAATTCTAAATTATACAGCACAAGTTGCAGCAATGCATGCGCATAAGTTAAATTACCTGCATACCTCCGTTTCCTCAAACTGTGTGTTCATAACTGGCATTGGGAGGATCGCAGTGCCACCACTGCGAGGAGGCCCAGGACTCTGCGCGGCATACGCTGGAAGAATGTCCAGCGTGGTCGGCACCGCGCAGAGACCTAAGGGGCGTTATTGGGATGGACCTCCCGTTGCCGGTCGTGGTCGACCACATGATCGGCAGCGAGAGGTCAAGAGCAGCGATTGCCTCCTTCTGTGAGATTGTGATAACGCAGAAGGAGGCAGCGGAGAGGGAGAGGGAAGCCGACCCGCTCTCCGCCAGGAGGCTAGCATCGGCGGGGCAACCCCGACGAGGCCGACGGCCCCCGTAAGGGGACGCAGACGTAACGGCGGTGGTACTACTTAGTACTTCCACCGCCGCCAAGGGGGGCTGGCCGTTAAGGCGCCCCCGAGGTGGACAGGTCGCGGGGGGCGAGGTGGAGCAATAATCCCCTCCCCCCCCTCTACAAAGATGCGACCTGCCGGTCGACCACCCTCCTTTTATTTTATAATATTTCATTTTACTCTATATTATAAATTTTATCTTTATCTTTTATTCCCCTATATTTTGCCCCCCTTCTTATGTTTGTTGTGTTTTGTCCATTGTATTTATTTACTTATTATTATTTATTTATTTAATGACTTTTATTTTATCTATACACCTTTTCATTTACTGATTTTATCTTTTATTTTATCATATTTTTAAGTTTTATGCGGGTTGACAGGGGGGCGGGACGGGGGGAGGGGACAGACGCGAGCCGGAACTCGCCTCTGTCCCTTCCTTGTCGCGTGCGGAAAAAAATACAATGCAGCGTGTACGAGTATTTGCACATGTATAAAAATCGGATGGCGCAGTAACAAAAATTCTAAATTATACAGCACAAGTTGCAGCAATGCATGCGCATAAGTTAAATTACCTGCATACCTCCGTTTCCTCAAACTGTGTGTTCATAACTGGCATTGGGAGGATCGCAGTGCCACCACTGCGAGGCGGCCCAGGACTCTGCGCGGCATACGCTGGAAGAATGTCCAGCGTGGTCGGCACCGCGCAGAGACCTAAGGGGCGTTATTGGGATGGACCTCCCGTTGCCGGTCGTGGTCGACCACATGATCGGCAGCGAGAGGTCAAGAGCAGCGATTGCCTCCTTCTGTGAGATTGTGATAACGCAGAAGGAGGCAGCGGAGAGGGAGAGGGAAGCCGACCCGCTCTCCGCCAGGAGGCTAGCATCGGCGGGGCAACCCCGACGAGGCCGACGGCCCCCGTAAGGGGCCGCAGACGTAATGGCGGCGGTGGTACTACTTAGTACTTCCACCGCCGCCAAGGGGGGCTGGCCGTTAAGGCGCCCCCGAGGTGGACAGGTCGCGGGGGGCGAGGTGGAGCAATAATCCCCTCCCCCCCCTCTACAAAGATGCGACCTGCCGGTCGACACCCTCCTTTTATTTTATAATATTTCATTTTACTCTATATTATAAATTTTATCTTTATCTTTTATTCCCCTATATTTTGCCCCCCTTCTTATGTTTGTTGTGTTTTGTCCATTGTATTTATTTACTTATTATTATTTATTTATTTAATGACTTTTATTTTATCTATACACCTTTTCATTTACTGATTTTATCCTTTATTTTATCATATTTTTAAGTTTTATGCGGGTTGACAGGGGGGCGGGACGGGGGGAGGGGACAGACGCGAGCCGGAACTCGCCTCTGTCCCTTCCTTGTCGCGTGCGGAAAAAAATACAATGCAGCGTGTACGAGTATTTTCACATGTATAAAAATCGGATGGCGCAGTAACAAAAATTCTAAATTATACAGCACAAGTTGCTGCAATGCATGCGCATAAGTTAAATTACCTGCATACCTCCGTTTCCTCAAACTGTGTGTTCATAACTGGCATTGGGAGGATCGCAGTGCCACCACTGCGAGGAGGCCCAGGACTCTGCGCGGCATACGCTGGAAGAATGTCCAGCGTGGTCGGCACCGCGCAGAGACCTAAGGGGCGTTATTGGGATGGACCTCCCGTTGCCGGTCGTGGTCGACCACATGATCGGCAGCGAGAGGTCAAGAGCAGCGATTGCCTCCTTCTGTGAGATTGTGATAACGCAGAAGGAGGCAGCGGAGAGGGAGAGGGAAGCCGACCCGCTCTCCGCCAGGAGGCTAGCATCGGCGGGGCAACCCCGACGAGGCCGACGGCCCCCGTAAGGGGCCGCAGACGTAATGGCGGCGGTGGTACTACTTAGTACTTCCACCGCCGCCAAGGGGGGCTGGCCGTTAAGGCGCCCCCGAGGTGGACAGGTCGCGGGGGGCGAGGTGGAGCAATAATCCCCTCCCCCCCTCTACAAAGATGCGACCTGCCGGTCGACCACCCTCCTTTTATTTTATAATATTTCATTTTACTCTATATTATAAATTTTATCTTTATCTTTTATTCCCCTACATTTTGCCCCCCTTCTTATGTTTGTTGTGTTTTGTCCATTGTATTTATTTACTTATTATTATTTATTTATTTAATGACTTTTATTTTATCTATACACCTTTTCATTTACTGATTTTATCCTTTATTTTATCATATTTTTAAGTTTTATGCGGGTTGACAGGGGGGCGGGACGGGGGGAGGGGACAGACGCGAGCCGGAACTCGCCTCTGTCCCTTCCTTGTCGCGTGCGGAAAAAAATACAATGCAGCGTGTACGAGTATTTGCACATGTATAAAAATCGGATGGCGCAGTAACAAAAATTCTAAATTATACAGCACAAGTTGCTGCAATGCATGCGCATAAGTTAAATTACCTGCATACCTCCGTTTCCTCAAACTGTGTGTTCATAACTGGCATTGGGAGGATCGCAGTGCCACCACTGCGAGGAGGCCCAGGACTCTGGGCGGCATACGCTGGAAGAATGTCCAGCGTGGTCGGCACCGCGCAGAGACCTAAGGGGCGTTATTGGGATGGACCTCCCGTTGCCGGCCGTGGTCGACCACATGATCGGCAGCGAGAGGTCAAGAGCAGCGATTGCCTCCTTCTGTGAGATTGTGATAACGCAGAAGGAGGCAGCGGAGAGGGAGAGGGAAGCCGACCCGCTCTCCGCCAGGAGGCTAGCATCGGCGGGGCAACCCCGACGAGGCCGACGGCCCCCGTAAGGGGCCGCAGACGTAATGGCGGCGGTGGTACTACTTAGTACTTCCACCGCCGCCAAGGGGGGCTGGCCGTTAAGGCGCCCCCGAGGTGGACAGGTCGCGGGGGGCGAGGTGGAGCAATAATCCCCTCCCCCCCCTCTACAAAGATGCGACCTGCCGGTCGACCACCCTCCTTTTATTTTATAATATTTCATTTTACTCTATATTATAAATTTTATCTTTATCTTTTATTCCCCTATATTTTGCCCCCCTTCTTATGTTTGTTGTGTTTTGTCCATTGTATTTATTTACTTATTACTATTTATTTATTTAATGACTTTTATTGTATCTATACACCTTTTCATTTACTGATTTTATCTTTTATTTTATCATATTTTTAAGTTTTATGCGGGTTGACAGGGGGGAGGGACGGGGGGAGGGGACAGACGCGAGCCGGAACTCGCCTCTGTCCCTTCCTTGTCGCGTGCGGAAAAAAATACAATGCAGCGTGTACGAGTATTTGCACATGTATAAAAATCGGATGGCGCAGTAACAAAAATTCTAAATTATACAGCACAAGTTGCAGCAATGCATGCGCATAAGTTAAATTACCTGCATACCTCCGTTTCCTCAAACTGTGTGTTCATAACTGGCATTGGGAGGATCGCAGTGCCACCACTGCGAGGAGGCCCAGGACTCTGCGCGGCATACGCTGGAAGAATGTCCAGCGTGGTCGGCACCGCGCAGAGACCTAAGGGGCGTTCTTGGGATGGACCTCCCGTTGCCGGTCGTGGTCGACCACATGATCGGCAGCGAGAGGTCAAGAGCAGCGATTGCCTCCTTCTGTGAGATTGTGATAACGCAGAAGGAGGCAGCGGAGAGGGAGAGGGAAGCCGACCCGCTCTCCGCCAGGAGGCTAGCATCGGCGGGGCAACCCCGACGAGGCCGACGGCCCCCGTAAGGGGCCGCAGACGTAATGGCGGCGGTGGTACTACTTAGTACTTCCACCGCCGCCAAGGGGGGCTGGCCGTTAAGGCGCCCCCGAGGTGGACAGGTCGCGGGGGGCGAGGTGGAGCAATAATCCCCTCCCCCCCTCTACAAAGATGCGACCTGCCGGTCGACCACCCTCCTTTTATTTTATAATATTTCATTTTACTCTATATTATAAATTTTATCTTTATCTTTTATTCCCCTACATTTTGCCCCCCTTCTTATGTTTGTTGTGTTTTGTCCATTGTATTTATTTACTTATTATTATTTATTTATTTAATGACTTTTATTTTATCTATACACCTTTTCATTTACTGATTTTATCCTTTATTTTATCATATTTTTAAGTTTTATGCGGGTTGACAGGGGGGCGGGACGGGGGGAGGGGACAGACGCGAGCCGGAACTCGCCTCTGTCCCTTCCTTGTCGCGTGCGGAAAAAAATACAATGCAGCGTGTACGAGTATTTGCACATGTATAAAAATCGGATGGCGCAGTAACAAAAATTCTAAATTATACAGCACAAGTTGCAGCAATGCATGCGCATAAGTTAAATTACCTGCATACCTCCGTTTCCTCAAACTGTGTGTTCATAACTGGCATTGGGAGGATCGCAGTGCCACCACTGCGAGGAGGCCCAGGACTCTTCGCGGCATACGCTGGAAGAATGTCCAGAGTGGTCGGCACCGCGCAGAGACCTAAGGGGCGTTATTGGGATGGACCTCCCGTTGCCGGCCGTGGTCGACCACATGATCGGCAGCGAGAGGTCAAGAGCAGCGATTGCCTCCTTCTGTGAGATTGTGATAACGCAGAAGGAGGCAGCGGAGAGGGAGAGGGAAGCCGACCCGCTCTCCGCCAGGAGGCTAGCATCGGCGGGGCAACCCCGACGAGGCCGACGGCCCCCGTAAGGGGCCGCAGACGTAATGGCGGCGGTGGTACTACTTAGTACTTCCACCGCCGCCAAGGGGGGCTGGCCGTTAAGGCGCCCCCGAGGTGGACAGGTCGCGGGGGGCGAGGTGGAGCAATAATCCCCTCCCCCCCTCTACAAAGATGCGACCTGCCGGTCGACCACCCTCCTTTTATTTTATAATATTTCATTTTACTCTATATTATAAATTTTATCTTTATCTTTTATTCCCCTATATTTTGCCCCCCTTCTTATGTTTGTTGTGTTTTGTCCATTGTATTTATTTACTTATTATTATTTATTTATTTAATGACTTTTATTTTATCTATACACCTTTTCATTTACTGATTTTATCTTTTATTTTATCATATTTTTAAGTTTTATGCGGGTTGACAGGGCGGCGGGACGGGGGGAGGGGACAGACGCGAGCCGGAACTCGCCTCTGTCCCTTCCTTGTCGCGTGCGGAAAAAAATACAATGCAGCGTGTACGAGTATTTGCACATGTATAAAAATCGGATGGCGCAGTAACAAAAATTCTAAATTATACAGCACAAGTTGCAGCAATGCATGCGCATAAGTTAAATTACCTGCATACCTCCGTTTCCTCAAACTGTGTGTTCATAACTGGCATTGGGAGGATCGCAGTGCCACCACTGCGAGGAGGCCCAGGACTCTGCGCGGCATACGCTGGAAGAATGTCCAGCGTGGTCGGCACCGCGCAGAGACCTAAGGGGCGTTATTGGGATGGACCTCCCGTTGCCGGTCGTGGTCGACCACATGATCGGCAGCGAGAGGTCAAGAGCAGCGATTGCCTCCTTCTGTGAGATTGTGATAACGCAGAAGGAGGCAGCGGAGAGGGAGAGGGAAGCCGACCCGCTCTCCGCCAGGAGGCTAGCATCGGCGGGGCAACCCCGACGAGGCCGACGGCCCCCGTAAGGGGCCGCAGACGTAATGGCGGCGGTGGTACTACTTAGTACTTCCACCGCCGCCAAGGGGGGCTGGCCGTTAAGGCGCCCCCGAGGTGGACAGGTCGCGGGGGGCGAGGTGGAGCAATAATCCCCTCCCCCCCTCTACAAAGATGCGACCTGCCGGTCGACCACCCTCCTTTTATTTTATAATATTTCATTTTACTCTATATTATAAATTTTATCTTTATCTTTTATTCCCCTACATTTTGCCCCCCTTCTTATGTTTGTTGTGTTTTGTCCATTGTATTTATTTACTTATTATTATTTATTTATTTAATGACTTTTATTTTATCTATACACCTTTTCATTTACTGATTTTATCCTTTATTTTATCATATTTTTAAGTTTTATGCGGGTTGACAGGGGGGCGGGACGGGGGGAGGGGACAGACGCGAGCCGGAACTCGCCTCTGTCCCTTCCTTGTCGCGTGCGGAAAAAAATACAATGCAGCGTGTACGAGTATTTGCACATGTATAAAAATCGGATGGCGCAGTAACAAAAATTCTAAATTATACAGCACAAGTTGCAGCAATGCATGCGCATAAGTTAAATTACCTGCATACCTCCGTTTCCTCAAACTGTGTGTTCATAACTGGCATTGGGAGGATCGCAGTGCCACCACTGCGAGGAGGCCCAGGACTCTTCGCGGCATACGCTGGAAGAATGTCCAGCGTGGTCGGCACCGCGCAGAGACCTAAGGGGCGTTATTGGGATGGACCTCCCGTTGCCGGCCGTGGTCGACCACATGATCGGCAGCGAGAGGTCAAGAGCAGCGATTGCCTCCTTCTGTGAGATTGTGATAACGCAGAAGGAGGCAGCGGAGAGGGAGAGGGAAGCCGACCCGCTCTCCGCCAGGAGGCTAGCATCGGCGGGGCAACCCCGACGAGGCCGACGGCCCCCGTAAGGGGCCGCAGACGTAATGGCGGCGGTGGTACTACTTAGTACTTCCACCGCCGCCAAGGGGGGCTGGCCGTTAAGGCGCCCCCGAGGTGGACAGGTCGCGGGGGGCGAGGTGGAGCAATAATCCCCTCCCCCCCTCTACAAAGATGCGACCTGCCGGTCGACCACCCTCCTTTTATTTTATAATATTTCATTTTACTCTATATTATAAATTTTATCTTTATCTTTTATTCCCCTATATTTTGCCCCCCTTCTTATGTTTGTTGTGTTTTGTCCATTGTATTTATTTACTTATTATTATTTATTTATTTAATGACTTTTATTTTATCTATACACCTTTTCATTTACTGATTTTATCTTTTATTTTATCATATTTTTAAGTTTTATGCGGGTTGACAGGGGGGCGGGACGGGGGGAGGGGACAGACGCGAGCCGGAACTCGCCTCTGTCCCTTCCTTGTCGCGTGCGGAAAAAAATACAATGCAGCGTGTACGAGTATTTGCACATGTATAAAAATCGGATGGCGCAGTAACAAAAATTCTAAATTATACAGCACAAGTTGCAGCAATGCATGCGCATAAGTTAAATTACCTGCATACCTCCGTTTCCTCAAACTGTGTGTTCATAACTGGCATTGGGAGGATCGCAGTGCCACCACTGCGAGGAGGCCCAGGACTCTGCGCGGCATACGCTGGAAGAATGTCCAGCGTGGTCGGCACCGCGCAGAGACCTAAGGGGCGTTATTGGGATGGACCTCCCGTTGCCGGTCGTGGTCGACCACATGATCGGCAGCGAGAGGTCAAGAGCAGCGATTGCCTCCTTCTGTGAGATTGTGATAACGCAGAAGGAGGCAGCGGAGAGGGAGAGGGAAGCCGACCCGCTCTCCGCCAGGAGGCTAGCATCGGCGGGGCAACCCCGACGAGGCCGACGGCCCCCGTAAGGGGACGCAGACGTAACGGCGGTGGTACTACTTAGTACTTCCACCGCCGCCAAGGGGGGCTGGCCGTTAAGGCGCCTCCGAGGTGGACAGGTCGCGGGGGGCGAGGTGGAGCAATAATCCCCTCCCCCCCCTCTACAAAGATGCGACCTGCCGGTCGACCACCCTCCTTTTATTTTATAATATTTCATTTTACTCTATATTATAAATTTTATCTTTATCTTTTATTCCCCTATATTTTGCCCCCCTTCTTATGTTTGTTGTGTTTTGTCCATTGTATTTATTTACTTATTATTATTTATTTATTTAATGACTTTTATTTTATCTATACACCTTTTCATTTACTGATTTTATCTTTTATTTTATCATATTTTTAAGTTTTATGCGGGTTGACAGGGGGGCGGGACGGGGGGAGGGGACAGACGCGAGCCGGAACTCGCCTCTGTCCCTTCCTTGTCGCGTGCGGAAAAAAATACAATGCAGCGTGTACGAGTATTTGCACATGTATAAAAATCGGATGGCGCAGTAACAAAAATTCTAAATTATACAGCACAAGTTGCAGCAATGCATGCGCATAAGTTAAATTACCTGCATACCTCCGTTTCCTCAAACTGTGTGTTCATAACTGGCATTGGGAGGATCGCAGTGCCACCACTGCGAGGCGGCCCAGGACTCTGCGCGGCATACGCTGGAAGAATGTCCAGCGTGGTCGGCACCGCGCAGAGACCTAAGGGGCGTTATTGGGATGGACCTCCCGTTGCCGGTCGTGGTCGACCACATGATCGGCAGCGAGAGGTCAAGAGCAGCGATTGCCTCCTTCTGTGAGATTGTGATAACGCAGAAGGAGGCAGCGGAGAGGGAGAGGGAAGCCGACCCGCTCTCCGCCAGGAGGCTAGCATCGGCGGGGCAACCCCGACGAGGCCGACGGCCCCCGTAAGGGGCCGCAGACGTAATGGCGGCGGTGGTACTACTTAGTACTTCCACCGCCGCCAAGGGGGGCTGGCCGTTAAGGCGCCCCCGAGGTGGACAGGTCGCGGGGGGCGAGGTGGAGCAATAATCCCCTCCCCCCCCTCTACAAAGATGCGACCTGCCGGTCGACCACCCTCCTTTTATTTTATAATATTTCATTTTACTCTATATTATAAATTTTATCTTTATCTTTTATTCCCCTATATTTTGCCCCCCTTCTTATGTTTGTTGTGTTTTGTCCATTGTATTTATTTACTTATTATTATTTATTTATTTAATGACTTTTATTTTATCTATACACCTTTTCATTTACTGATTTTATCCTTTATTTTATCATATTTTTAAGTTTTATGCGGGTTGACAGGGGGGCGGGACGGGGGGAGGGGACAGACGCGAGCCGGAACTCGCCTCTGTCCCTTCCTTGTCGCGTGCGGAAAAAAATACAATGCAGCGTGTACGAGTATTTTCACATGTATAAAAATCGGATGGCGCAGTAACAAAAATTCTAAATTATACAGCACAAGTTGCTGCAATGCATGCGCATAAGTTAAATTACCTGCATACCTCCGTTTCCTCAAACTGTGTGTTCATAACTGGCATTGGGAGGATCGCAGTGCCACCACTGCGAGGAGGCCCAGGACTCTGCGCGGCATACGCTGGAAGAATGTCCAGCGTGGTCGGCACCGCGCAGAGACCTAAGGGGCGTTATTGGGATGGACCTCCCGTTGCCGGTCGTGGTCGACCACATGATCGGCAGCGAGAGGTCAAGAGCAGCGATTGCCTCCTTCTGTGAGATTGTGATAACGCAGAAGGAGGCAGCGGAGAGGGAGAGGGAAGCCGACCCGCTCTCCGCCAGGAGGCTAGCATCGGCGGGGCAACCCCGACGAGGCCGACGGCCCCCGTAAGGGGCCGCAGACGTAATGGCGGCGGTGGTACTACTTAGTACTTCCACCGCCGCCAAGGGGGGCTGGCCGTTAAGGCGCCCCCGAGGTGGACAGGTCGCGGGGGGCGAGGTGGAGCAATAATCCCCTCCCCCCCTCTACAAAGATGCGACCTGCCGGTCGACCACCCTCCTTTTATTTTATAATATTTCATTTTACTCTATATTATAAATTTTATCTTTATCTTTTATTCCCCTACATTTTGCCCCCCTTCTTATGTTTGTTGTGTTTTGTCGATTGTATTTATTTACTTATTATTATTTATTTATTTAATGACTTTTATTTTATCTATACACCTTTTCATTTACTGATTTTATCCTTTATTTTATCATATTTTTAAGTTTTATGCGGGTTGACAGGGGGGCGGGACGGGGGGAGGGGACAGACGCGAGCCGGAACTCGCCTCTGTCCCTTCCTTGTCGCGTGCGGAAAAAAATACAATGCAGCGTGTACGAGTATTTGCACATGTATAAAAATCGGATGGCGCAGTAACAAAAATTCTAAATTATACAGCACAAGTTGCTGCAATGCATGCGCATAAGTTAAATTACCTGCATACCTCCGTTTCCTCAAACTGTGTGTTCATAACTGGCATTGGGAGGATCGCAGTGCCACCACTGCGAGGAGGCCCAGGACTCTGCGCGGCATACGCTGGAAGAATGTCCAGCGTGGTCGGCACCGCGCAGAGACCTAAGGGGCGTTATTGGGATGGACCTCCCGTTGCCGGCCGTGGTCGACCACATGATCGGCAGCGAGAGGTCAAGAGCAGCGATTGCCTCCTTCTGTGAGATTGTGATAACGCAGAAGGAGGCAGCGGAGAGGGAGAGGGAAGCCGACCCGCTCTCCGCCAGGAGGCTAGCATCGGCGGGGCAACCCCGACGAGGCCGACGGCCCCCGTAAGGGGCCGCAGACGTAATGGCGGCGGTGGTACTACTTAGTACTTCCACCGCCGCCAAGGGGGGCTGGCCGTTAAGGCGCCCCCGAGGTGGACAGGTCGCGGGGGGCGAGGTGGAGCAATAATCCCCTCCCCCCCCTCTACAAAGATGCGACCTGCCGGTCGACCACCCTCCTTTTATTTTATAATATTTCATTTTACTCTATATTATAAATTTTATCTTTATCTTTTATTCCCCTATATTTTGCCCCCCTTCTTATGTTTGTTGTGTTTTGTCCATTGTATTTATTTACTTATTATTATTTATTTATTTAATGACTTTTATTTTATCTATACACCTTTTCATTTACTGATTTTATCCTTTATTTTATCATATTTTTAAGTTTTATGCGGGTTGACAGGGGGGCGGGACGGGGGGAGGGGACAGACGCGAGCCGGAACTCGCCTCTGTCCCTTCCTTGTCGCGTGCGGAAAAAAATACAATGCAGCGTGTACGAGTATTTTCACATGTATAAAAATCGGATGGCGCAGTAACAAAAATTCTAAATTATACAGCACAAGTTGCTGCAATGCATGCGCATAAGTTAAATTACCTGCATACCTCCGTTTCCTCAAACTGTGTGTTCATAACTGGCATTGGGAGGATCGCAGTGCCACCACTGCGAGGAGGCCCAGGACTCTGCGCGGCATACGCTGGAAGAATGTCCAGCGTGGTCGGCACCGCGCAGAGACCTAAGGGGCGTTATTGGGATGGACCTCCCGTTGCCGGTCGTGGTCGACCACATGATCGGCAGCGAGAGGTCAAGAGCAGCGATTGCCTCCTTCTGTGAGATTGTGATAACGCAGAAGGAGGCAGCGGAGAGGGAGAGGGAAGCCGACCCGCTCTCCGCCAGGAGGCTAGCATCGGCGGGGCAACCCCGACGAGGCCGACGGCCCCCGTAAGGGGCCGCAGACGTAATGGCGGCGGTGGTACTACTTAGTACTTCCACCGCCGCCAAGGGGGGCTGGCCGTTAAGGCGCCCCCGAGGTGGACAGGTCGCGGGGGGCGAGGTGGAGCAATAATCCCCTCCCCCCCTCTACAAAGATGCGACCTGCCGGTCGACCACCCTCCTTTTATTTTATAATATTTCATTTTACTCTATATTATAAATTTTATCTTTATCTTTTATTCCCCTACATTTTGCCCCCCTTCTTATGTTTGTTGTGTTTTGTCGATTGTATTTATTTACTTATTATTATTTATTTATTTAATGACTTTTATTTTATCTATACACCTTTTCATTTACTGATTTTATCCTTTATTTTATCATATTTTTAAGTTTTATGCGGGTTGACAGGGGGGCGGGACGGGGGGAGGGGACAGACGCGAGCCGGAACTCGCCTCTGTCCCTTCCTTGTCGCGTGCGGAAAAAAATACAATGCAGCGTGTACGAGTATTTGCACATGTATAAAAATCGGATGGCGCAGTAACAAAAATTCTAAATTATACAGCACAAGTTGCTGCAATGCATGCGCATAAGTTAAATTACCTGCATACCTCCGTTTCCTCAAACTGTGTGTTCATAACTGGCATTGGGAGGATCGCAGTGCCACCACTGCGAGGAGGCCCAGGACTCTGGGCGGCATACGCTGGAAGAATGTCCAGCGTGGTCGGCACCGCGCAGAGACCTAAGGGGCGTTATTGGGATGGACCTCCCGTTGCCGGCCGTGGTCGACCACATGATCGGCAGCGAGAGGTCAAGAGCAGCGATTGCCTCCTTCTGTGAGATTGTGATAACGCAGAAGGAGGCAGCGGAGAGGGAGAGGGAAGCCGACCCGCTCTCCGCCAGGAGGCTAGCATCGGCGGGGCAACCCCGACGAGGCCGACGGCCCCCGTAAGGGGCCGCAGACGTAATGGCGGCGGTGGTACTACTTAGTACTTCCACCGCCGCCAAGGGGGGCTGGCCGTTAAGGCGCCCCCGAGGTGGACAGGTCGCGGGGGGCGAGGTGGAGCAATAATCCCCTCCCCCCCCTCTACAAAGATGCGACCTGCCGGTCGACCACCCTCCTTTTATTTTATAATATTTCATTTTACTCTATATTATAAATTTTATCTTTATCTTTTATTCCCCTATATTTTGCCCCCCTTCTTATGTTTGTTGTGTTTTGTCCATTGTATTTATTTACTTATTACTATTTATTTATTTAATGACTTTTATTGTATCTATACACCTTTTCATTTACTGATTTTATCTTTTATTTTATCATATTTTTAAGTTTTATGCGGGTTGACAGGGGGGAGGGACGGGGGGAGGGGACAGACGCGAGCCGGAACTCGCCTCTGTCCCTTCCTTGTCGCGTGCGGAAAAAAATACAATGCAGCGTGTACGAGTATTTGCACATGTATAAAAATCGGATGGCGCAGTAACAAAAATTCTAAATTATACAGCACAAGTTGCAGCAATGCATGCGCATAAGTTAAATTACCTGCATACCTCCGTTTCCTCAAACTGTGTGTTCATAACTGGCATTGGGAGGATCGCAGTGCCACCACTGCGAGGAGGCCCAGGACTCTGCGCGGCATACGCTGGAAGAATGTCCAGCGTGGTCGGCACCGCGCAGAGACCTAAGGGGCGTTCTTGGGATGGACCTCCCGTTGCCGGTCGTGGTCGACCACATGATCGGCAGCGAGAGGTCAAGAGCAGCGATTGCCTCCTTCTGTGAGATTGTGATAACGCAGAAGGAGGCAGCGGAGAGGGAGAGGGAAGCCGACCCGCTCTCCGCCAGGAGGCTAGCATCGGCGGGGCAACCCCGACGAGGCCGACGGCCCCCGTAAGGGGCCGCAGACGTAATGGCGGCGGTGGTACTACTTAGTACTTCCACCGCCGCCAAGGGGGGCTGGCCGTTAAGGCGCCCCCGAGGTGGACAGGTCGCGGGGGGCGAGGTGGAGCAATAATCCCCTCCCCCCCTCTACAAAGATGCGACCTGCCGGTCGACCACCCTCCTTTTATTTTATAATATTTCATTTTACTCTATATTATAAATTTTATCTTTATCTTTTATTCCCCTATATTTTGCCCCCCTTCTTATGTTTGTTGTGTTTTGTCCATTGTATTTATTTACTTATTATTATTTATTTATTTAATGACTTTTATTTTATCTATACACCTTTTCATTTACTGATTTTATCCTTTATTTTATCATATTTTTAAGTTTTATGCGGGTTGACAGGGGGGCGGGACGGGGGGAGGGGACAGACGCGAGCCGGAACTCGCCTCTGTCCCTTCCTTGTCGCGTGCGGAAAAAAATACAATGCAGCGTGTACGAGTATTTTCACATGTATAAAAATCGGATGGCGCAGTAACAAAAATTCTAAATTATACAGCACAAGTTGCTGCAATGCATGCGCATAAGTTAAATTACCTGCATACCTCCGTTTCCGCAAACTGTGTGTTCATAACTGGCATTGGGAGGATCGCAGTGCCACCACTGCGAGGAGGCCCAGGACTCTGCGCGGCATACGCTGGAAGAATGTCCAGCGTGGTCGGCACCGCGCAGAGACCTAAGGGGCGTTATTGGGATGGACCTCCCGTTGCCGGTCGTGGTCGACCACATGATCGGCAGCGAGAGGTCAAGAGCAGCGATTGCCTCCTTCTGTGAGATTGTGATAACGCAGAAGGAGGCAGCGGAGAGGGAGAGGGAAGCCGACCCGCTCTCCGCCAGGAGGCTAGCATCGGCGGGGCAACCCCGACGAGGCCGACGGCCCCCGTAAGGGGCCGCAGACGTAATGGCGGCGGTGGTACTACTTAGTACTTCCACCGCCGCCAAGGGGGGCTGGCCGTTAAGGCGCCCCCGAGGTGGACAGGTCGCGGGGGGCGAGGTGGAGCAATAATCCCCTCCCCCCCTCTACAAAGATGCGACCTGCCGGTCGACCACCCTCCTTTTATTTTATAATATTTCATTTTACTCTATATTATAAATTTTATCTTTATCTTTTATTCCCCTACATTTTGCCCCCCTTCTTATGTTTGTTGTGTTTTGTCCATTGTATTTATTTACTTATTATTATTTATTTATTTAATGACTTTTATTTTATCTATACACCTTTTCATTTACTGATTTTATCCTTTATTTTATCATATTTTTAAGTTTTATGCGGGTTGACAGGGGGGCGGGACGGGGGGAGGGGACAGACGCGAGCCGGAACTCGCCTCTGTCCCTTCCTTGTCGCGTGCGGAAAAAAATACAATGCAGCGTGTACGAGTATTTGCACATGTATAAAAATCGGATGGCGCAGTAACAAAAATTCTAAATTATACAGCACAAGTTGCTGCAATGCATGCGCATAAGTTAAATTACCTGCATACCTCCGTTTCCTCAAACTGTGTGTTCATAACTGGCATTGGGAGGATCGCAGTGCCACCACTGCGAGGAGGCCCAGGACTCTGGGCGGCATACGCTGGAAGAATGTCCAGCGTGGTCGGCACCGCGCAGAGACCTAAGGGGCGTTATTGGGATGGACCTCCCGTTGCCGGCCGTGGTCGACCACATGATCGGCAGCGAGAGGTCAAGAGCAGCGATTGCCTCCTTCTGTGAGATTGTGATAACGCAGAAGGAGGCAGCGGAGAGGGAGAGGGAAGCCGACCCGCTCTCCGCCAGGAGGCTAGCATCGGCGGGGCAACCCCGACGAGGCCGACGGCCCCCGTAAGGGGCCGCAGACGTAATGGCGGCGGTGGTACTACTTAGTACTTCCACCGCCGCCAAGGGGGGCTGGCCGTTAAGGCGCCCCCGAGGTGGACAGGTCGCGGGGGGCGAGGTGGAGCAATAATCCCCTCCCCCCCCTCTACAAAGATGCGACCTGCCGGTCGACCACCCTCCTTTTATTTTATAATATTTCATTTTACTCTATATTATAAATTTTATCTTTATCTTTTATTCCCCTATATTTTGCCCCCCTTCTTATGTTTGTTGTGTTTTGTCCATTGTATTTATTTACTTATTACTATTTATTTATTTAATGACTTTTATTGTATCTATACACCTTTTCATTTACTGATTTTATCTTTTATTTTATCATATTTTTAAGTTTTATGCGGGTTGACAGGGGGGCGGGACGGGGGGAGGGGACAGACGCGAGCCGGAACTCGCCTCTGTCCCTTCCTTGTCGCGTGCGGAAAAAAATACAATGCAGCGTGTACGAGTATTTGCACATGTATAAAAATCGGATGGCGCAGTAACAAAAATTCTAAATTATACAGCACAAGTTGCAGCAATGCATGCGCATAAGTTAAATTACCTGCATACCTCCGTTTCCTCAAACTGTGTGTTCATAACTGGCATTGGGAGGATCGCAGTGCCACCACTGCGAGGAGGCCCAGGACTCTGCGCGGCATACGCTGGAAGAATGTCCAGCGTGGTCGGCACCGCGCAGAGACCTAAGGGGCGTTATTGGGATGGACCTCCCGTTGCCGGTCGTGGTCGACCACATGATCGGCAGCGAGAGGTCAAGAGCAGCGATTGCCTCCTTCTGTGAGATTGTGATAACGCAGAAGGAGGCAGCGGAGAGGGAGAGGGAAGCCGACCCGCTCTCCGCCAGGAGGCTAGCATCGGCGGGGCAACCCCGACGAGGCCGACGGCCCCCGTAAGGGGCCGCAGACGTAATGGCGGCGGTGGTACTACTTAGTACTTCCACCGCCGCCAAGGGGGGCTGGCCGTTAAGGCGCCCCCGAGGTGGACAGGTCGCGGGGGGCGAGGTGGAGCAATAATCCCCTCCCCCCCTCTACAAAGATGCGACCTGCCGGTCGACCACCCTCCTTTTATTTTATAATATTTCATTTTACTCTATATTATAAATTTTATCTTTATCTTTTATTCCCCTATATTTTGCCCCCCTTCTTATGTTTGTTGTGTTTTGTCCATTGTATTTATTTACTTATTATTATTTATTTATTTAATGACTTTTATTTTATCTATACACCTTTTCATTTACTGATTTTATCTTTTATTTTATCATATTTTTAAGTTTTATGCGGGTTGACAGGGGGGCGGGACGGGGGGAGGGGACAGACGCGAGCCGGAACTCGCCTCTGTCCCTTCCTTGTCGCGTGCGGAAAAAAATACAATGCAGCGTGTACGAGTATTTGCACATGTATAAAAATCGGATGGCGCAGTAACAAAAATTCTAAATTATACAGCACAAGTTGCAGCAATGCATGCGCATAAGTTAAATTACCTGCATACCTCCGTTTCCTCAAACTGTGTGTTCATAACTGGCATTGGGAGGATCGCAGTGCCACCACTGCGAGGCGGCCCAGGACTCTGCGCGGCATACGCTGGAAGAATGTCCAGCGTGGTCGGCACCGCGCAGAGACCTAAGGGGCGTTATTGGGATGGACCTCCCGTTGCCGGTCGTGGTCGACCACATGATCGGCAGCGAGAGGTCAAGAGCAGCGATTGCCTCCTTCTGTGAGATTGTGATAACGCAGAAGGAGGCAGCGGAGAGGGAGAGGGAAGCCGACCCGCTCTCCGCCAGGAGGCTAGCATCGGCGGGGCAACCCCGACGAGGCCGACGGCCCCCGTAAGGGGCCGCAGACGTAATGGCGGCGGTGGTACTACTTAGTACTTCCACCGCCGCCAAGGGGGGCTGCCAGTTAAGGCGCCCCCGAGGTGGACAGGTCGCGGGGGGCGAGGTGGAGCAATAATCCCCTCCCCCCCCTCTACAAAGATGCGACCTGCCGGTCGACCACCCTCCTTTTATTTTATAATATTTCATTTTACTCTATATTATAAATTTTATCTTTATCTTTTATTCCCCTATATTTTGCCCCCCTTCTTATGTTTGTTGTGTTTTGTCCATTGTATTTATTTACTTATTATTATTTATTTATTTAATGACTTTTATTGTATCTATACACCTTTTCATTTACTGATTTTATCTTTTATTTTATCATATTTTTAAGTTTTATGCGGGTTGACAGGGGGGCGGGACGGGGGGAGGGGACAGACGCGAGCCGGAACTCGCCTCTGTCCCTTCCTTGTCGCGTGCGGAAAAAAATACAATGCAGCGTGTACGAGTATTTGCACATGTATAAAAATCGGATGGCGCAGTAACAAAAATTCTAAATTATACAGCACAAGTTGCAGCAATGCATGCGCATAAGTTAAATTACCTGCATACCTCCGTTTCCTCAAACTGTGTGTTCATAACTGGCATTGGGAGGATCGCAGTGCCACCACTGCGAGGCGGCCCAGGACTCTGCGCGGCATACGCTGGAAGAATGTCCAGCGTGGTCGGCACCGCGCAGAGACCTAAGGGGCGTTATTGGGATGGACCTCCCGTTGCCGGTCGTGGTCGACCACATGATCGGCAGCGAGAGGTCAAGAGCAGCGATTGCCTCCTTCTGTGAGATTGTGATAACGCAGAAGGAGGCAGCGGAGAGGGAGAGGGAAGCCGACCCGCTCTCCGCCAGGAGGCTAGCATCGGCGGGGCAACCCCGACGAGGCCGACGGCCCCCGTAAGTGGCCGCAGACGTAATGGCGGCGGTGGTACTACTTAGTACTTCCACCGCCGCCAAGGGGGGCTGGCCGTTAAGGCGCCCCCGAGGTGGACAGGTCGCGGGGGGCGAGGTGGAGCAATAATCCCCTCCCCCCCTCTACAAAGATGCGACCTGCCGGTCGACCACCCTCCTTTTATTTTATAATATTTCATTTTACTCTATATTATAAATTTTATCTTTATCTTTTATTCCCCTATATTTTGCCCCCCTTCTTATGTTTGTTGTGTTTTGTCCATTGTATTTATTTACTTATTATTATTTATTTATTTAATGACTTTTATTTTATCTATACACCTTTTCATTTACTGATTTTATCTTTTATTTTATCATATTTTTAAGTTTTATGCGGGTTGACAGGGGGGCGGGACGGGGGGAGGGGACAGACGCGAGCCGGAACTCGCCTCTGTCCCTTCCTTGTCGCGTGCGGAAAAAAATACAATGCAGCGTGTACGAGTATTTGCACATGTATAAAAATCGGATGGCGCAGTAACAAAAATTCTAAATTATACAGCACAAGTTGCAGCAATGCATGCGCATAAGTTAAATTACCTGCATACCTCCGTTTCCTCAAACTGTGTGTTCATAACTGGCATTGGGAGGATCGCAGTGCCACCACTGCGAGGAGGCCCAGGACTCTGCGCGGCATACGCTGGAAGAATGTCCAGCGTGGTCGGCACCGCGCAGAGACCTAAGGGGCGTTATTGGGATGGACCTCCCGTTGCCGGTCGTGGTCGACCACATGATCGGCAGCGAGAGGTCAAGAGCAGCGATTGCCTCCTTCTGTGAGATTGTGATAACGCAGAAGGAGGCAGCGGAGAGGGAGAGGGATGCCGACCCGCTCTCCGCCAGGAGGCTAGCATCGGCGGGGCAACCCCGACGAGGCCGACGGCCCCCGTAAGGGGCCGCAGACGTAATGGCGGCGGTGGTACTACTTAGTACTTCCACCGCCGCCAAGGGGGGCTGGCCGTTAAGGCGCCCCCGAGGTGGACAGGTCGCGGGGGGCGAGGTGGAGCAATAATCCCCTCCCCCCCTCTACAAAGATGCGACCTGCCGGTCGACCACCCTCCTTTTATTTTATAATATTTCATTTTACTCTATATTATAAATTTTATCTTTATCTTTTATTCCCCTATATTTTGCCCCCCTTCTTATGTTTGTTGTGTTTTGTCCATTGTATTTATTTACTTATTATTATTTATTTATTTAATGACTTTTATTTTATCTATACACCTTTTCATTTACTGATTTTATCTTTTATTTTATCATATTTTTAAGTTTTATGCGGGTTGACAGGGGGGAGGGACGGGGGGAGGGGACAGACGCGAGCCGGAACTCGCCTCTGTCCCTTCCTTGTCGCGTGCGGAAAAAAATACAATGCAGCGTGTACGAGTATTTGCACATGTATAAAAATCGGATGGCGCAGTAACAAAAATTCTAAATTATACAGCACAAGTTGCAGCAATGCATGCGCATAAGTTAAATTACCTGCATACCTCCGTTTCCTCAAACTGTGTGTTCATAACTGGCATTGGGAGGATCGCAGTGCCACCACTGCGAGGAGGCCCAGGACTCTGCGCGGCATACGCTGGAAGAATGTCCAGCGTGGTCGGCACCGCGCAGAGACCTAAGGGGCGTTATTGGGATGGACCTCCCGTTGCCGGTCGTGGTCGACCACATGATCGGCAGCGAGAGGTCAAGAGCAGCGATTGCCTCCTTCTGTGAGATTGTGATAACGCAGAAGGAGGCAGCGGAGAGGGAGAGGGAAGCCGACCCGCTCTCCGCCAGGAGGCTAGCATCGGCGGGGCAACCCCGACGAGGCCGACGGCCCCCGTAAGGGGCCGCAGACGTAATGGCGGCGGTGGTACTACTTAGTACTTCCACCGCCGCCAAGGGGGGCTGGCCGTTAAGGCGCCCCCGAGGTGGACAGGTCGCGGGGGGCGAGGTGGAGCAATAATCCCCTCCCCCCCTCTACAAAGATGCGACCTGCCGGTCGACCACCCTCCTTTTATTTTATAATATTTCATTTTACTCTATATTATAAATTTTATCTTTATCTTTTATTCCCCTATATTTTGCCCCCCTTCTTATGTTTGTTGTGTTTTGTCCATTGTATTTATTTACTTATTATTATTTATTTATTTAATGACTTTTATTTTATCTATACACCTTTTCATTTACTGATTTTATCTTTTATTTTATCATATTTTTAAGTTTTATGCGGGTTGACAGGGGGGCGGGACGGAGGGAGGGGACAGACGCGAGCCGGAATTCGCCTCTGTCCCCTCCTTGTCGCGTGCGGAAAAAAATACAATGCAGCGTGTACGAGTATTTGCACATGTATAAAAATCGGATGGCGCAGTAACAAAAATTCTAAATTATACAGCACAAGTTGCAGCAATGCATGCGCATAAGTTAAATTACCTGCATACCTCCGTTTCCTCAAACTGTGTGTTCATAACTGGCATTGGGAGGATCGCAGTGCCACCACTGCGAGGAGGCCCAGGACTCTGCGCGGCATACGCTGGAAGAATGTCCAGCGTGGTCGGCACCGCGCAGAGACCTAAGGGGCGTTATTGGGATGGACCTCCCGTTGCCGGTCGTGGTCGACCACATGATCGGCAGCGAGAGGTCAAGAGCAGCGATTGCCTCCTTCTGTGAGATTGTGATAACGCAGAAGGAGGCAGCGGAGAGGGAGAGGGAAGCCGACCCGCTCTCCGCCAGGAGGCTAGCATCGGCGGGGCAACCCCGACGAGGCCGACGGCCCCCGTAAGGGGCCGCAGACGTAATGGCGGCGGTGGTACTACTTAGTACTTCCACCGCCGCCAAGGGGGGCTGGCCGTTAAGGCGCCCCCGAGGTGGACAGGTCGCGGGGGGCGAGGTGGAGCAATAATCCCCTCCCCCCCTCTACAAAGATGCGACCTGCCGGTCGACCACCCTCCTTTTATTTTATAATATTTCATTTTACACTATATTATAAATTTTATCTTTATCTTTTATTCCCCTATATTTTGCCCCCCTTCTTATGTTTGTTGTGTTTTGTCCATTGTATTTATTTACTTATTATTATTTATTTATTTAATGACTTTTATTTTATCTATACACCTTTTCATTTACTGATTTTATCTTTTATTTTATCATATTTTTAAGTTTTATGCGGGTTGACAGGGGGGAGGGACGGGGGGAGGGGACAGACGCGAGCCGGAACTCGCCTCTGTCCCTTCCTTGTCGCGTGCGGAAAAAAATACAATGCAGCGTGTACGAGTATTTGCACATGTATAAAAATCGGATGGCGCAGTAACAAAAATTCTAAATTATACAGCACAAGTTGCAGCAATGCATGCGCATAAGTTAAATTACCTGCATACCTCCGTTTCCTCAAACTGTGTGTTCATAACTGGCATTGGGAGGATCGCAGTGCCACCACTGCGAGGCGGCCCAGGACTCTGCGCGGCATACGCTGGAAGAATGTCCAGCGTGGTCGGCACCGCGCAGAGACCTAAGGGGCGTTATTGGGATGGACCTCCCGTTGCCGGTCGTGGTCGACCACATGATCGGCAGCGAGAGGTCAAGAGCAGCGATTGCCTCCTTCTGTGAGATTGTGATAACGCAGAAGGGGGCAGCGGAGAGGGAGAGGGAAGCCGACCCGCTCTCCGCCAGGAGGCTAGCATCGGCGGGGCAACCCCGACGAGGCCGACGGCCCCCGTAAGGGGCCGCAGACGTAATGGCGGCGGTGGTACTACTTAGTACTTCCACCGCCGCCAAGGGGGGCTGGCCGTTAAGGCGCCCCCGAGGTGGACAGGTCGCGGGGGGCGAGGTGGAGCAATAATCCCCTCCCCCCCCTCTACAAAGATGCGACCTGCCGGTCGACCACCCTCCTTTTATTTTATAATATTTCATTTTACTCTATATTATAAATTTTATCTTTATCTTTTATTCCCCTACATTTTGCCCCCCTTCTTATGATTGTTGTGTTTTGTCCATTGTATTTATTTACTTATTATTATTTATTTATTTAATGACTTTTATTTTATCTATACACCTTTTCATTTACTGATTTTATCTTTTATTTTATCATATTTTTAAGTTTTATGCGGGTTGACAGGGGGGCGGGACGGAGGGAGGGGACAGACGCGAGCCGGAATTCGCCTCTGTCCCCTCCTTGTCGCGTGCGGAAAAAAATACAATGCAGCGTGTACGAGTATTTGCACATGTATAAAAATCGGATGGCGCAGTAACAAAAATTCTAAATTATACAGCACAAGTTGCAGCAATGCATGCGCATAAGTTAAATTACCTGCATACCTCCGTTTCCTCAAACTGTGTGTTCATAACTGGCATTGGGAGGATCGCAGTGCCACCACTGCGAGGCGGCCCAGGACTCTGCGCGGCATACGCTGGAAGAATGTCCAGCGTGGTCGGCACCGCGCAGAGACCTAAGGGGCGTTATTGGGATGGACCTCCCGTTGCCGGTCGTGGTCGACCACATGATCGGCAGCGAGAGGTCAAGAGCAGCGATTGCCTCCTTCTGTGAGATTGTGATAACGCAGAAGGAGGCAGCGGAGAGGGAGAGGGAAGCCGACCCGCTCTCCGCCAGGAGGCTAGCATCGGCGGGGCAACCCCGACGAGGCCGACGGCCCCCGTAAGGGGCCGCAGACGTAATGGCGGCGGTGGTACTACTTAGTACTTCCACCGCCGCCAAGGGGGGCTGGCCGTTAAGGCGCCCCCGAGGTGGACAGGTCGCGGGGGGCGAGGTGGAGCAATAATCCCCTCCCCCCCCTCTACAAAGATGCGACCTGCCGGTCGACCACCCTCCTTTTATTTTATAATATTTCATTTTACTCTATATTATAAATTTTATCTTTATCTTTTATTCCCCTACATTTTGCCCCCCTTCTTATGTTTGTTGTGTTTTGTCCATTGTATTTATTTACTTATTATTATTTATTTATTTAATGACTTTTATTTTATCTATACACCTTTTCATTTACTGATTTTATCTTTTATTTTACCATATTTTTAAGTTTTATGCGGGTTGACAGGGGGGCGGGACGGAGGGAGGGGACAGACGCGAGCCGGAATTCGCCTCTGTCCCCTCCTTGTCGCGTGCGGAAAAAAATACAATGCAGCGTGTACGAGTATTTGCACATGTATAAAAATCGGATGGCGCAGTAACAAAAATTCTAAATTATACAGCACAAGTTGCAGCAATGCATGCGCATAAGTTAAATTGCCTGCATACCTCCGTTTCCTCAAACTGTGTGTTCATAACTGGCATTGGGAGGATCGCAGTGCCACCACTGCGAGGAGGCCCAGGACTCTGCGCGGCATACGCTGGAAGAATGTCCAGCGTGGTCGGCACCGCGCAGAGACCTAAGGGGCGTTATTGGGATGGACCTCCCGTTGCCGGTCGTGGTCGACCACATGATCGGCAGCGAGAGGTCAAGAGCAGCGATTGCCTCCTTCTGTGAGATTGTGATAACGCAGAAGGAGGCAGCGGAGAGGGAGAGGGAAGCCGACCCGCTCTCCGCCAGGAGGCTAGCATCGGCGGGGCAACCCCGACGAGGCCGACGGCCCCCGTAAGGGGCCGCAGACGTAATGGCGGCGGTGGTACTACTTAGTACTTCCACCGCCGCCAAGGGGGGCTGGCCGTTAAGGCGCCCCCGAGGTGGACAGGAAGCGGGGGGCGAGGTGGAGCAATAATCCCCTCCCCCCCTCTACAAAGATGCGACCTGCCGGTCGACCACCCTCCTTTTATTTTATAATATTTCATTTTACTCTATATTATAAATTTTATCTTTATCTTTTATTCCCCTATATTTTGCCCCCCTTCTTATGATTGTTGTGTTTTGTCCATTGTATTTATTTACTTATTATTATTTATTTATTTAATGACTTTTATTTTATCTATACACCTTTTCATTTACTGATTTTATCTTTTATTTTATCATATTTTTAAGTTTTATGCGGGTTGACAGGGGGGCGGGACGGAGGGAGGGGACAGACGCGAGCCGGAATTCGCCTCTGTCCCCTCCTTGTCGCGTGCGGAAAAAAATACAATGCAGCGTGTACGAGTATTTGCACATGTATAAAAATCGGATGGCGCAGTAACAAAAATTCTAAATTATACAGCACAAGTTGCAGCAATGCATGCGCATAAGTTAAATTACCTGCATACCTCCGTTTCCTCAAACTGTGTGTTCATAACTGGCATTGGGAGGATCGCAGTGCCACCACTGCGAGGAGGCCCAGGACTCTGCGCGGCATACGCTGGAAGAATGTCCAGCGTGGTCGGCACCGCGCAGAGACCTAAGGGGCGTTATTGGGATGGACCTCCCGTTGCCGGTCGTGGTCGACCACATGATCGGCAGCGAGAGGTCAAGAGCAGCGATTGCCTCCTTCTGTGAGATTGTGATAACGCAGAAGGGGGCAGCGGAGAGGGAGAGGGAAGCCGACCCGCTCTCCGCCAGGAGGCTAGCATCGGCGGGGCAACCCCGACGAGGCCGACGGCCCCCGTAAGGGGCCGCAGACGTAATGGCGGCGGTGGTACTACTTAGTACTTCCACCGCCGCCAAGGGGGGCTGGCCGTTAAGGCGCCCCCGAGGTGGACAGGTCGCGGGGGGCGAGGTGGAGCAATAATCCCCTCCCCCCCCTCTACAAAGATGCGACCTGCCGGTCGACCACCCTCCTTTTATTTTATAATATTTCATTTTACTCTATATTATAAATTTTATCTTTATCTTTTATTCCCCTACATTTTGCCCCCCTTCTTATGATTGTTGTGTTTTGTCCATTGTATTTATTTACTTATTATTATTTATTTATTTAATGACTTTTATTTTATCTATACACCTTTTCATTTACTGATTTTATCTTTTATTTTATCATATTTTTAAGTTTTATGCGGGTTGACAGTGGGGCGGGACGGAGGGAGGGGACAGACGCGAGCCGGAATTCGCCTCTGTCCCCTCCTTGTCGCGTGCGGAAAAAAATACAATGCAGCGTGTACGAGTATTTGCACATGTATAAAAATCGGATGGCGCAGTAACAAAAATTCTAAATTATACAGCACAAGTTGCAGCAATGCATGCGCATAAGTTAAATTACCTGCATACCTCCGTTTCCTCAAACTGTGTGTTCATAACTGGCATTGGGAGGATCGCAGTGCCACCACTGCGAGGAGGCCCAGGACTCTGCGCGGCATACGCTGGAAGAATGTCCAGCGTGGTCGGCACCGCGCAGAGACCTAAGGGGCGTTATTGGGATGGACCTCCCGTTGCCGGTCGTGGTCGACCACATGATCGGCAGCGAGAGGTCAAGAGCAGCGATTGCCTCCTTCTGTGAGATTGTGATAACGCAGTAGGAGGCAGCGGAGAGGGAGAGGGAAGCCGACCCGCTCTCCGCCAGGAGGCTAGCATCGGCGGGGCAACCCCGACGAGGCCGACGGCCCCCGTAAGGGGCCGCAGACGTAATGGCGGCGGTGGTACTACTTAGTACTTCCACCGCCGCCAAGGGGGGCTGGCCGTTAAGGCGCCCCCGAGGTGGACAGGTCGCGGGGGGCGAGGTGGAGCAATAATCCCCTCCCCCCCCTCTACAAAGATGCGACCTGCCGGTCGACCACCCTCCTTTTATTTTATAATATTTCATTTTACTCTATATTATAAATTTTATCTTTATCTTTTATTCCCCTACATTTTGCCCCCCTTCTTATGATTGTTGTGTTTTGTCCATTGTATTTATTTACTTATTATTATTTATTTATTTAATGACTTTTATTTTATCTATACACCTTTTCATTTACTGATTTTATCTTTTATTTTATCATATTTTTAAGTTTTATGCGGGTTGACAGGGGGGCGGGACGGAGGGAGGGGACAGACGCGAGCCGGAATTCGCCTCTGTCCCCTCCTTGTCGCGTGCGGAAAAAAATACAATGCAGCGTGTACGAGTATTTGCACATGTATAAAAATCGGATGGCGCAGTAACAAAAATTCTAAATTATACAGCACAAGTTGCAGCAATGCATGCGCATAAGTTAAATTACCTGCATACCTCCGTTTCCTCAAACTGTGTGTTCATAACTGGCATTGGGAGGATCGCAGTGCCACCACTGCGAGGAGGCCCAGGACTCTGCGCGGCATACGCTGGAAGAATGTCCAGCGTGGTCGGCACCGCGCAGAGACCTAAGGGGCGTTATTGGGATGGACCTCCCGTTGCCGGTCGTGGTCGACCACATGATCGGCAGCGAGAGGTCAAGAGCAGCGATTGCCTCCTTCTGTGAGATTGTGATAACGCAGAAGGAGGCAGCGGAGAGGGAGAGGGAAGCCGACCCGCTCTCCGCCAGGAGGCTAGCATCGGCGGGGCAACCCCGACGAGGCCGACGGCCCCCGTAAGGGGCCGCAGACGTAATGGCGGCGGTGGTACTACTTAGTACTTCCACCGCCGCCAAGGGGGGCTGGCCGTTAAGGCGCCCCCGAGGTGGACAGGTCGCGGGGGGCGAGGTGGAGCAATAATCCCCTCCCCCCCCCCTCTACAAAGATGCGACCTGCCGGTCGACCACCCTCCTTTTATTTTATAATATTTCATTTTACTCTATATTATAAATTTTATCTTTATCTTTTATTCCCCTATATTTTGCCCCCCTTCTTATGTTTGTTGTGTTTTGTCCATTGTATTTATTTACTTATTATTATTTATTTATTTAATGACTTTTATTGTATCTATACACCTTTTCATTTACTGATTTTATCTTTTATTTTATCATATTTTTAAGTTTTATGCGGGTTGACAGGGGGGCGGGACGGAGGGAGGGGACAGACGCGAGCCGGAATTCGCCTCTGTCCCCTCCTTGTCGCGTGCGGAAAAAAATACAATGCAGCGTGTACGAGTATTTGCACATGTATAAAAATCGGATGGCGCAGTAACAAAAATTCTAAATTATACAGCACAAGTTGCAGCAATGCATGCGCATAAGTTAAATTACCTGCATACCTCCGTTTCCTCAAACTGTGTGTTCATAACTGGCATTGGGAGGATCGCAGTGCCACCACTGCGAGGCGGCCCAGGACTCTGCGCGGCATACGCTGGAAGAATGTCCAGCGTGGTCGGCACCGCGCAGAGACCTAAGGGGCGTTATTGGGATGGACCTCCCGTTGCCGGTCGTGGTCGACCACATGATCGGCAGCGAGAGGTCAAGAGCAGCGATTGCCTCCTTCTGTGAGATTGTGATAACGCAGAAGGAGGCAGCGGAGAGGGAGAGGGAAGCCGACCCGCTCTCCGCCAGGAGGCTAGCATCGGCGGGGCAACCCCGACGAGGCCGACGGCCCCCGTAAGGGGCCGCAGACGTAATGGCGGCGGTGGTACTACTTAGTACTTCCACCGCCGCCAAGGGGGGCTGGCCGTTAAGGCGCCCCCGAGGTGGACAGGTCGCGGGGGGCGAGGTGGAGCAATAATCCCCTCCCCCCCCTCTACAAAGATGCGACCTGCCGGTCGACCACCCTCCTTTTATTTTATAATATTTCATTTTACTCTATATTATAAATTTTATCTTTATCTTTTATTCCCCTACATTTTGCCCCCCTTCTTATGTTTGTTGTGTTTTGTCCATTGTATTTATTTACTTATTATTATTTATTTATTTAATGACTTTTATTTTATCTATACACCTTTTCATTTACTGATTTTATCTTTTATTTTATCATATTTTTAAGTTTTATGCGGGTTGACAGGGGGGCGGGACGGAGGGAGGGGACAGACGCGAGCCGGAATTCGCCTCTGTCCCCTCCTTGTCGCGTGCGGAAAAAAATACAATGCAGCGTGTACGAGTATTTGCACATGTATAAAAATCGGATGGCGCAGTAACAAAAATTCTAAATTATACAGCACAAGTTGCAGCAATGCATGCGCATAAGTTATATTACCTGCATACCTCCGTTTCCTCAAACTGTGTGTTCATAACTGGCATTGGGAGGATCGCAGTGCCACCACTGCGAGGAGGCCCAGGACTCTGCGCGGCATACGCTGGAAGAATGTCCAGCGTGGTCGGCACCGCGCAGAGACCTAAGGGGCGTTATTGGGATGGACCTCCCGTTGCCGGTCGTGGTCGACCACATGATCGGCAGCGAGAGGTCAAGAGCAGCGATTGCCTCCTTCTGTGAGATTGTGATAACGCAGAAGGAGGCAGCGGAGAGGGAGAGGGAAGCCGACCCGCTCTCCGCCAGGAGGCTAGCATCGGCGGGGCAACCCCGACGAGGCCGACGGCCCCCGTAAGGGGCCGCAGACGTAATGGCGGCGGTGGTACTACTTAGTACTTCCACCGCCGCCAAGGGGGGCTGGCCGTTAAGGCGCCCCCGAGGTGGACAGGTCGCGGGGGGCGAGGTGGAGCAATAATCCCCTCCCCCCCCTCTACAAAGATGCGACCTGCCGGTCGACCACCCTCCTTTTATTTTATAATATTTCATTTTACTCTATATTATAAATTTTATCTTTATCTTTTATTCCCCTATATTTTGCCCCCCTTCTTATGATTGTTGTGTTTTGTCCATTGTATTTATTTACTTATTATTATTTATTTATTTAATGACTTTTATTTTATCTATACACCTTTTCATTTACTGATTTTATCTTTTATTTTATCATATTTTTAAGTTTTATGCGGGTTGACAGGGGGGCGGGACGGAGGGAGGGGACAGACGCGAGCCGGAATTCGCCTCTGTCCCCTCCTTGTCGCGTGCGGAAAAAAATACAATGCAGCGTGTACGAGTATTTGCACATGTATAAAAATCGGATGGCGCAGTAACAAAAATTCTAAATTATACAGCACAAGTTGCAGCAATGCATGCGCATAAGTTAAATTACCTGCATACCTCCGTTTCCTCAAACTGTGTGTTCATAACTGGCATTGGGAGGATCGCAGTGCCACCACTGCGAGGAGGCCCAGGACTCTGCGCGGCATACGCTGGAAGAATGTCCAGCGTGGTCGGCACCGCGCAGAGACCTAAGGGGCGTTATTGGGATGGACCTCCCGTTGCCGGTCGTGGTCGACCACATGATCGGCAGCGAGAGGTCAAGAGCAGCGATTGCCTCCTTCTGTGAGATTGTGATAACGCAGAAGGAGGCAGCGGAGAGGGAGAGGGAAGCCGACCCGCTCTCCGCCAGGAGGCTAGCATCGGCGGGGCAACCCCGACGAGGCCGACGGCCCCCGTTAGGGGCCGCAGACGTAATGGCGGCGGTGGTACTACTTAGTACTTCCACCGCCGCCAAGGGGGGCTGGCCGTTAAGGCGCCCCCGAGGTGGACAGGTCGCGGGGGGCGAGGTGGAGCAATAATCCCCTCCCCCCCCCTCTACAAAGATGCGACCTGCCGGTCGACCACCCTCCTTTTATTTTATAATATTTCATTTTACTCTATATTATAAATTTTATCTTTATCTTTTATTCCCCTATATTTTGCCCCCCTTCTTATGTTTGTTGTGTTTTGTCCATTGTATTTATTTACTTATTATTATTTATTTATTTAATGACTTTTATTGTATCTATACACCTTTTCATTTACTGATTTTATCTTTTATTTTATCATATTTTTAAGTTTTATGCGGGTTGACAGGGGGGCGGGACGGAGGGAGGGGACAGACGCGAGCCGGAATTCGCCTCTGTCCCCTCCTTGTCGCGTGCGGAAAAAAATACAATGCAGCGTGTACGAGTATTTGCACATGTATAAAAATCGGATGGCGCAGTAACAAAAATTCTAAATTATACAGCACAAGTTGCAGCAATGCATGCGCATAAGTTAAATTACCTGCATACCTCCGTTTCCTCAAACTGTGTGTTCATAACTGGCATTGGGAGGATCGCAGTGCCACCACTGCGAGGCGGCCCAGGACTCTGCGCGGCATACGCTGGAAGAATGTCCAGCGTGGTCGGCACCGCGCAGAGACCTAAGGGGCGTTATTGGGATGGACCTCCCGTTGCCGGTCGTGGTCGACCACATGATCGGCAGCGAGAGGTCAAGAGCAGCGATTGCCTCCTTCTGTGAGATTGTGATAACGCAGAAGGAGGCAGCGGAGAGGGAGAGGGAAGCCGACCCGCTCTCCGCCAGGAGGCTAGCATCGGCGGGGCAACCCCGACGAGGCCGACGGCCCCCGTAAGGGGCCGCAGACGTAATGGCGGCGGTGGTACTACTTAGTACTTCCACCGCCGCCAAGGGGGGCTGGCCGTTAAGGCGCCCCCGAGGTGGACAGGTCGCGGGGGGCGAGGTGGAGCAATAATCCCCTCCCCCCCCCTCTACAAAGATGCGACCTGCCGGTCGACCACCCTCCTTTTATTTTATAATATTTCATTTTACTCTATATTATAAATTTTATCTTTATCTTTTATTCCCCTATATTTTGCCCCCCTTCTTATGTTTGTTGTGTTTTGTCCATTGTATTTATTTACTTATTATTATTTATTTATTTAATGACTTTTATTGTATCTATACACCTTTTCATTTACTGATTTTATCTTTTATTTTATCATATTTTTAAGTTTTATGCGGGTTGACAGGGGGGCGGGACGGAGGGAGGGGACAGACGCGAGCCGGAATTCGCCTCTGTCCCCTCCTTGTCGCGTGCGGAAAAAAATACAATGCAGCGTGTACGAGTATTTGCACATGTATAAAAATCGGATGGCGCAGTAACAAAAATTCTAAATTATACAGCACAAGTTGCAGCAATGCATGCGCATAAGTTAAATTACCTGCATACCTCCGTTTCCTCAAACTGTGTGTTCATAACTGGCATTGGGAGGATCGCAGTGCCACCACTGCGAGGCGGCCCAGGACTCTGCGCGGCATACGCTGGAAGAATGTCCAGCGTGGTCGGCACCGCGCAGAGACCTAAGGGGCGTTATTGGGATGGACCTCCCGTTGCCGGTCGTGGTCGACCACATGATCGGCAGCGAGAGGTCAAGAGCAGCGATTGCCTCCTTCTGTGAGATTGTGATAACGCAGAAGGAGGCAGCGGAGAGGGAGAGGGAAGCCGACCCGCTCTCCGCCAGGAGGCTAGCATCGGCGGGGCAACCCCGACGAGGCCGACGGCCCCCGTAAGGGGCCGCAGACGTAATGGCGGCGGTGGTACTACTTAGTACTTCCACCGCCGCCAAGGGGGGCTGGCCGTTAAGGCGCCCCCGAGGTGGACAGGTCGCGGGGGGCGAGGTGGAGCAATAATCCCCTCCCCCCCTCTACAAAGATGCGACCTGCCGGTCGACCACCCTCCTTTTATTTTATAATATTTCATTTTACTCTATATTATAAATTTTATCTTTATCTTTTATTCCCCTACATTTTGCCCCCCTTCTTATGTTTGTTGTGTTTTGTCCATTGTATTTATTTACTTATTATTATTTATTTATTTAATGACTTTTATTTTATCTATACACCTTTTCATTTACTGATTTTATCTTTTATTTTATCATATTTTTAAGTTTTATGCGGGTTGACAGGGGGGAGGGACGGGGGGAGGGGACAGACGCGAGCCGGAACTCGCCTCTGTCCCCTCCTTGTCGCGTGCGGAAAAAAATACAATGCAGCGTGTACGAGTATTTGCACATGTATAAAAATCGGATGGCGCAGTAACAAAAATTCTAAATTATACAGCACAAGTTGCAGCAATGCATGCGCATAAGTTAAATTACCTGCATACCTCCGTTTCCTCAAACTGTGTGTTCATAACTGGCATTGGGAGGATCGCAGTGCCACCACTGCGAGGAGGCCCAGGACTCTGCGCGGCATACGCTGGAAGAATGTCCAGCGTGGTCGGCACCGCGCAGAGACCTAAGGGGCGTTATTGGGATGGACCTCCCGTTGCCGGTCGTGGTCGACCACATGATCGGCAGCGAGAGGTCAAGAGCAGCGATTGCCTCCTTCTGTGAGATTGTGATAACGCAGAAGGAGGCAGCGGAGAGGGAGAGGGAAGCCGACCCGCTCTCCGCCAGGAGGCTAGCATCGGCGGGGCAACCCCGACGAGGCCGACGGCCCCCGTAAGGGGCCGCAGACGTAATGGCGGCGGTGGTACTACTTAGTACTTCCACCGCCGCCAAGGGGGGCTGGCCGTTAAGGCGCCCCCGAGGTGGACAGGTCGCGGGGGGCGAGGTGGAGCAATAATCCCCTCCCCCCCTCTACAAAGATGCGACCTGCCGGTCGACCACCCTCCTTTTATTTTATAATATTTCATTTTACTCTATATTATAAATTTTATCTTTATCTTTTATTCCCCTATATTTTGCCCCCCTTCTTATGTTTGTTGTGTTTTGTCCATTGTATTTATTTACTTATTATTATTTATTTATTTAATGACTTTTATTTTATCTATACACCTTTTCATTTACTGATTTTATCTTTTATTTTATCATATTTTTAAGTTTTATGCGGGTTGACAGGGGGGCGGGACGGAGGGAGGGGACAGACGCGAGCCGGAATTCGCCTCTGTCCCCTCCTTGTCGCGTGCGGAAAAAAATACAATGCAGCGTGTACGAGTATTTGCACATGTATAAAAATCGGATGGCGCAGTAACAAAAATTCTAAATTATACAGCACAAGTTGCAGCAATGCATGCGCATAAGTTAAATTACCTGCATACCTCCGTTTCCTCAAACTGTGTGTTCATAACTGGCATTGAGAGGATCGCAGTGCCACCACTGCGAGGAGGCCCAGGACTCTGCGCGGCATACGCTGGAAGAATGTCCAGCGTGGTCGGCACCGCGCAGAGACCTAAGGGGCGTTATTGGGATGGACCTCCCGTTGCCGGTCGTGGTCGACCACATGATCGGCAGCGAGAGGTCAAGAGCAGCGATTGCCTCCTTCTGTGAGATTGTGATAACGCAGAAGGGGGCAGCGGAGAGGGAGAGGGAAGCCGACCCGCTCTCCGCCAGGAGGCTAGCATCGGCGGGGCAACCCCGACGAGGCCGACGGCCCCCGTAAGGGGCCGCAGACGTAATGGCGGCGGTGGTACTACTTAGTACTTCCACCGCCGCCAAGGGGGGCTGGCCGTTAAGGCGCCCCCGAGGTGGACAGGTCGCGGGGGGCGAGGTGGAGCAATAATCCCCTCCCCCCCCTCTACAAAGATGCGACCTGCCGGTCGACCACCCTCCTTTTATTTTATAATATTTCATTTTACTCTATATTATAAATTTTATCTTTATCTTTTATTCCCCTACATTTTGCCCCCCTTCTTATGTTTGTTGTGTTTTGTCCATTGTATTTATTTACTTATTATTATTTATTTATTTAATGACTTTTATTTTATCTATACACCTTTTCATTTACTGATTTTATCTTTTATTTTATCATATTTTTAAGTTTTATGCGGGTTGACAGGGGGGCGGGACGGAGGGAGGGGACAGACGCGAGCCGGAATTCGCCTCTGTCCCCTCCTTGTCGCGTGCGGAAAAAAATACAATGCAGCGTGTACGAGTATTTGCACATGTATAAAAATCGGATGGCGCAGTAACAAAAATTCTAAATTATACAGCACAAGTTGCAGCAATGCATGCGCATAAGTTAAATTACCTGCATACCTCCGTTTCCTCAAACTGTGTGTTCATAACTGGCATTGGGAGGATCGCAGTGCCACCACTGCGAGGAGGCCCAGGACTCTGCGCGGCATACGCTGGAAGAATGTCCAGCGTGGTCGGCACCGCGCAGAGACCTAAGGGGCGTTATTGGGATGGACCTCCCGTTGCCGGTCGTGGTCGACCACATGATCGGTAGCGAGAGGTCAAGAGCAGCGATTGCCTCCTTCTGTGAGATTGTGATAACGCAGAAGGAGGCAGCGGAGAGGGAGAGGGAAGCCGACCCGCTCTCCGCCAGGAGGCTAGCATCGGCGGGGCAACCCCGACGAGGCCGACGGCCCCCGTAAGGGGCCGCAGACGTAATGGCGGCGGTGGTACTACTTAGTACTTCCACCGCCGCCAAGGGGGGCTGGCCGTTAAGGCGCCCCCGAGGTGGACAGGTCGCGGGGGGCGAGGTGGAGCAATAATCCCCTCCCCCCCCTCTACAAAGATGCGACCTGCCGGTCGACCACCCTCCTTTTATTTTATAATATTTCATTTTACTCTATATTATAAATTTTATCTTTATCTTTTATTCCCCTACATTTTGCCCCCCTTCTTATGATTGTTGTGTTTTGTCCATTGTATTTATTTACTTATTATTATTTATTTATTTAATGACTTTTATTGTATCTATACACCTTTTCATTTACTGATTTTATCTTTTATTTTATCATATTTTTAAGTTTTATGCGGGTTGACAGGGGGGCGGGACGGAGGGAGGGGACAGACGCGAGCGGGAATTCGCCTCTGTCCCCTCCTTGTCGCGTGCGGAAAAAAATACAATGCAGCGTGTACGAGTATTTGCACATGTATAAAAATCGGATGGCGCAGTAACAAAAATTCTAAATTATACAGCACAAGTTGCAGCAATGCATGCGCATAAGTTAAATTACCTGCATACCTCCGTTTCCTCAAACTGTGTGTTCATAACTGGCATTGGGAGGATCGCAGTGCCACCACTGCGAGGCGGCCCAGGACTCTGCGCGGCATACGCTGGAACAATGTCCAGCGTGGTCGGCACCGCGCAGAGACCTAAGGGGCGTTATTGGGATGGACCTCCCGTTGCCGGTCGTGGTCGACCACATGATCGGTAGCGAGAGGTCAAGAGCAGCGATTGCCTCCTTCTGTGAGATTGTGATAACGCAGAAGGAGGCAGCGGAGAGGGAGAGGGAAGCCGACCCGCTCTCCGCCAGGAGGCTAGCATCGGCGGGGCAACCCCGACGAGGCCGACGGCCCCCGTAAGGGGCCGCAGACGTAATGGCGGCGGTGGTACTACTTAGTACTTCCACCGCCGCCAAGGGGGGCTGGCCGTTAAGGCGCCCCCGAGGTGGACAGGTCGCGGGGGGCGAGGTGGAGCAATAATCCCCTCCCCCCCCTCTACAAAGATGCGACCTGCCGGTCGACCACCCTCCTTTTATTTTATAATATTTCATTTTACTCTATATTATAAATTTTATCTTTATCTTTTATTCCCCTACATTTTGCCCCCCTTCTTATGATTGTTGTGTTTTGTCCATTGTATTTATTTACTTATTATTATTTATTTATTTAATGACTTTTATTGTATCTATACACCTTTTCATTTACTGATTTTATCTTTTATTTTATCATATTTTTAAGTTTTATGCGGGTTGACAGGGGGGCGGGACGGAGGGAGGGGACAGACGCGAGCCGGAATTCGCCTCTGTCCCCTCCTTGTCGCGTGCGGAAAAAAATACAATGCAGCGTGTACGAGTATTTGCACATGTATAAAAATCGGATGGCGCAGTAACAAAAATTCTAAATTATACAGCACAAGTTGCAGCAATGCATGCGCATAAGTTAAATTACCTGCATACCTCCGTTTCCTCAAACTGTGTGTTCATAACTGGCATTGGGAGGATCGCAGTGCCACCACTGCGAGGCGGCCCAGGACTCTGCGCGGCATACGCTGGAAGAATGTCCAGCGTGGTCGGCACCGCGCAGAGACCTAAGGGGCGTTATTGGGATGGACCTCCCGTTGCCGGTCGTGGTCGACCACATGATCGGCAGCGAGAGGTCAAGAGCAGCGATTGCCTCCTTCTGTGAGATTGTGATAACGCAGAAGGAGGCAGCGGAGAGGGAGAGGGAAGCCGACCCGCTCTCCGCCAGGAGGCTAGCATCGGCGGGGCAACCCCGACGAGGCCGACGGCCCCCGTAAGGGGCCGCAGACGTAATGGCGGCGGTGGTACTACTTAGTACTTCCACCGCCGCCAAGGGGGGCTGGCCGTTAAGGCGCCCCCGAGGTGGACAGGTCGCGGGGAGCGAGGTGGAGCAATAATCCCCTCCCCCCCTCTACAAAGATGCGACCTGCCGGTCGACCACCCTCCTTTTATTTTATAATATTTCATTTTACTCTATATTATAAATTTTATCTTTATCTTTTATTCCCCTATATTTTGCCCCCCTTCTTATGATTGTTGTGTTTTGTCCTTTGTATTTATTTACTTATTATTATTTATTTATTTAATGACTTTTATTTTATCTATACACCTTTTCATTTACTGATTTTATCTTTTATTTTATCATATTTTTAAGTTTTATGCGGGTTGACAGGGGGGCGGGACGGAGGGAGGGGACAGACGCGAGCCGGAATTCGCCTCTGTCCCCTCCTTGTCGCGTGCGGAAAAAAATACAATGCAGCGTGTACGAGTATTTGCACATGTATAAAAATCGGATGGCGCAGTAACAAAAATTCTAAATTATACAGCACAAGTTGCAGCAATGCATGCGCATAAGTTAAATTACCTGCATACCTCCGTTTCCTCAAACTGTGTGTTCATAACTGGCATTGGGAGGATCGCAGTGCCACCACTGCGAGGAGGCCCAGGACTCTGCGCGGCATACGCTGGAAGAATGTCCAGCGTGGTCGGCACCGCGCAGAGACCTAAGGGGCGTTATTGGGATGGACCTCCCGTTGCCGGTCGTGGTCGACCACATGATCGGCAGCGAGAGGTCAAGAGCAGCGATTGCCTCCTTCTGTGAGATTGTGATAACGCAGAAGGAGGCAGCGGAGAGGGAGAGGGAAGCCGACCCGCTCTCCGCCAGGAGGCTAGCATCGGCGGGGCAACCCCGACGAGGCCGACGGCCCCCGTAAGGGGCCGCAGACGTAATGGCGGCGGTGGTACTACTTAGTACTTCCACCGCCGCCAAGGGGGGCTGGCCGTTAAGGCGCCCCCGAGGTGGACAGGTCGCGGGGGGCGAGGTGGAGCAATAATCCCCTCCCCCCCCTCTACAAAGATGCGACCTGCCGGTCGACCACCCTCCTTTTATTTTATAATATTTCATTTTACTCTATATTATAAATTTTATCTTTATCTTTTATTCCCCTACATTTTGCCCCCCTTCTTATGATTGTTGTGTTTTGTCCATTGTATTTATTTACTTATTATTATTTATTTATTTAATGACTTTTATTGTATCTATACACCTTTTCATTTACTGATTTTATCTTTTATTTTCTCATATTTTTAAGTTTTATGCGGGTTGACAGGGGGGCGGGACGGAGGGAGGGGACAGACGCGAGCGGGAATTCGCCTCTGTCCCCTCCTTGTCGCGTGCGGAAAAAAATACAATGCAGCGTGTACGAGTATTTGCACATGTATAAAAATCGGATGGCGCAGTAACAAAAATTCTAAATTATACAGCACAAGTTGCAGCAATGCATGCGCATAAGTTAAATTACCTGCATACCTCCGTTTCCTCAAACTGTGTGTTCATAACTGGCATTGGGAGGATCGCAGTGCCACCACTGCGAGGCGGCCCAGGACTCTGCGCGGCATACGCTGGAACAATGTCCAGCGTGGTCGGCACCGCGCAGAGACCTAAGGGGCGTTATTGGGATGGACCTCCCGTTGCCGGTCGTGGTCGACCACATGATCGGTAGCGAGAGGTCAAGAGCAGCGATTGCCTCCTTCTGTGAGATTGTGATAACGCAGAAGGAGGCAGCGGAGAGGGAGAGGGAAGCCGACCCGCTCTCCGCCAGGAGGCTAGCATCGGCGGGGCAACCCCGACGAGGCCGACGGCCCCCGTAAGGGGCCGCAGACGTAATGGCGGCGGTGGTACTACTTAGTACTTCCACCGCCGCCAAGGGGGGCTGGCCGTTAAGGCGCCCCCGAGGTGGACAGGTCGCGGGGGGCGAGGTGGAGCAATAATCCCCTCCCCCCCCTCTACAAAGATGCGACCTGCCGGTCGACCACCCTCCTTTTATTTTATAATATTTCATTTTACTCTATATTATAAATTTTATCTTTATCTTTTATTCCCCTACATTTTGCCCCCCTTCTTATGATTGTTGTGTTTTGTCCATTGTATTTATTTACTTATTATTATTTATTTATTTAATGACTTTTATTGTATCTATACACCTTTTCATTTACTGATTTTATCTTTTATTTTATCATATTTTTAAGTTTTATGCGGGTTGACAGGGGGGCGGGACGGAGGGAGGGGACAGACGCGAGCCGGAATTCGCCTCTGTCCCCTCCTTGTCGCGTGCGGAAAAAAATACAATGCAGCGTGTACGAGTATTTGCACATGTATAAAAATCGGATGGCGCAGTAACAAAAATTCTAAATTATACAGCACAAGTTGCAGCAATGCATGCGCATAAGTTAAATTACCTGCATACCTCCGTTTCCTCAAACTGTGTGTTCATAACTGGCATTGGGAGGATCGCAGTGCCACCACTGCGAGGCGGCCCAGGACTCTGCGCGGCATACGCTGGAAGAATGTCCAGCGTGGTCGGCACCGCGCAGAGACCTAAGGGGCGTTATTGGGATGGACCTCCCGTTGCCGGTCGTGGTCGACCACATGATCGGCAGCGAGAGGTCAAGAGCAGCGATTGCCTCCTTCTGTGAGATTGTGATAACGCAGAAGGAGGCAGCGGAGAGGGAGAGGGAAGCCGACCCGCTCTCCGCCAGGAGGCTAGCATCGGCGGGGCAACCCCGACGAGGCCGACGGCCCCCGTAAGGGGCCGCAGACGTAATGGCGGCGGTGGTACTACTTAGTACTTCCACCGCCGCCAAGGGGGGCTGGCCGTTAAGGCGCCCCCGAGGTGGACAGGTCGCGGGGAGCGAGGTGGAGCAATAATCCCCTCCCCCCCTCTACAAAGATGCGACCTGCCGGTCGACCACCCTCCTTTTATTTTATAATATTTCATTTTACTCTATATTATAAATTTTATCTTTATCTTTTATTCCCCTATATTTTGCCCCCCTTCTTATGATTGTTGTGTTTTGTCCTTTGTATTTATTTACTTATTATTATTTATTTATTTAATGACTTTTATTTTATCTATACACCTTTTCATTTACTGATTTTATCTTTTATTTTATCATATTTTTAAGTTTTATGCGGGTTGACAGGGGGGCGGGACGGAGGGAGGGGACAGACGCGAGCCGGAATTCGCCTCTGTCCCCTCCTTGTCGCGTGCGGAAAAAAATACAATGCAGCGTGTACGAGTATTTGCACATGTATAAAAATCGGATGGCGCAGTAACAAAAATTCTAAATTATACAGCACAAGTTGCAGCAATGCATGCGCATAAGTTAAATTACCTGCATACCTCCGTTTCCTCAAACTGTGTGTTCATAACTGGCATTGGGAGGATCGCAGTGCCACCACTGCGAGGAGGCCCAGGACTCTGCGCGGCATACGCTGGAAGAATGTCCAGCGTGGTCGGCACCGCGCAGAGACCTAAGGGGCGTTATTGGGATGGACCTCCCGTTGCCGGTCGTGGTCGACCACATGATCGGCAGCGAGAGGTCAAGAGCAGCGATTGCCTCCTTCTGTGAGATTGTGATAACGCAGAAGGAGGCAGCGGAGAGGGAGAGGGAAGCCGACCCGCTCTCCGCCAGGAGGCTAGCATCGGCGGGGCAACCCCGACGAGGCCGACGGCCCCCGTAAGGGGCCGCAGACGTAATGGCGGCGGTGGTACTACTTAGTACTTCCACCGCCGCCAAGGGGGGCTGGCCGTTAAGGCGCCCCCGAGGTGGACAGGTCGCGGGGGGCGAGGTGGAGCAATAATCCCCTCCCCCCCCTCTACAAAGATGCGACCTGCCGGTCGACCACCCTCCTTTTATTTTATAATATTTCATTTTACTCTATATTATAAATTTTATCTTTATCTTTTATTCCCCTACATTTTGCCCCCCTTCTTATGATTGTTGTGTTTTGTCCATTGTATTTATTTACTTATTATTATTTATTTATTTAATGACTTTTATTGTATCTATACACCTTTTCATTTACTGATTTTATCTTTTATTTTATCATATTTTTAAGTTTTATGCGGGTTGACAGGGGGGCGGGACGGAGGGAGGGGACAGACGCGAGCGGGAATTCGCCTCTGTCCCCTCCTTGTCGCGTGCGGAAAAAAATACAATGCAGCGTGTACGAGTATTTGCACATGTATAAAAATCGGATGGCGCAGTAACAAAAATTCTAAATTATACAGCACAAGTTGCAGCAATGCATGCGCATAAGTTAAATTACCTGCATACCTCCGTTTCCTCAAACTGTGTGTTCATAACTGGCATTGGGAGGATCGCAGTGCCACCACTGCGAGGCGGCCCAGGACTCTGCGCGGCATACGCTGGAACAATGTCCAGCGTGGTCGGCACCGCGCAGAGACCTAAGGGGCGTTATTGGGATGGACCTCCCGTTGCCGGTCGTGGTCGACCACATGATCGGTAGCGAGAGGTCAAGAGCAGCGATTGCCTCCTTCTGTGAGATTGTGATAACGCAGAAGGAGGCAGCGGAGAGGGAGAGGGAAGCCGACCCGCTCTCCGCCAGGAGGCTAGCATCGGCGGGGCAACCCCGACGAGGCCGACGGCCCCCGTAAGGGGCCGCAGACGTAATGGCGGCGGTGGTACTACTTAGTACTTCCACCGCCGCCAAGGGGGGCTGGCCGTTAAGGCGCCCCCGAGGTGGACAGGTCGCGGGGGGCGAGGTGGAGCAATAATCCCCTCCCCCCCCTCTACAAAGATGCGACCTGCCGGTCGACCACCCTCCTTTTATTTTATAATATTTCATTTTACTCTATATTATAAATTTTATCTTTATCTTTTATTCCCCTACATTTTGCCCCCCTTCTTATGATTGTTGTGTTTTGTCCATTGTATTTATTTACTTATTATTATTTATTTATTTAATGACTTTTATTGTATCTATACACCTTTTCATTTACTGATTTTATCTTTTATTTTATCATATTTTTAAGTTTTATGCGGGTTGACAGGGGGGCGGGACGGAGGGAGGGGACAGACGCGAGCCGGAATTCGCCTCTGTCCCCTCCTTGTCGCGTGCGGAAAAAAATACAATGCAGCGTGTACGAGTATTTGCACATGTATAAAAATCGGATGGCGCAGTAACAAAAATTCTAAATTATACAGCACAAGTTGCAGCAATGCATGCGCATAAGTTAAATTACCTGCATACCTCCGTTTCCTCAAACTGTGTGTTCATAACTGGCATTGGGAGGATCGCAGTGCCACCACTGCGAGGCGGCCCAGGACTCTGCGCGGCATACGCTGGAAGAATGTCCAGCGTGGTCGGCACCGCGCAGAGACCTAAGGGGCGTTATTGGGATGGACCTCCCGTTGCCGGTCGTGGTCGACCACATGATCGGCAGCGAGAGGTCAAGAGCAGCGATTGCCTCCTTCTGTGAGATTGTGATAACGCAGAAGGAGGCAGCGGAGAGGGAGAGGGAAGCCGACCCGCTCTCCGCCAGGAGGCTAGCATCGGCGGGGCAACCCCGACGAGGCCGACGGCCCCCGTAAGGGGCCGCAGACGTAATGGCGGCGGTGGTACTACTTAGTACTTCCACCGCCGCCAAGGGGGGCTGGCCGTTAAGGCGCCCCCGAGGTGGACAGGTCGCGGGGGGCGAGGTGGAGCAATAATCCCCTCCCCCCCTCTACAAAGATGCGACCTGCCGGTCGACCACCCTCCTTTTATTTTATAATATTTCATTTTACTCTATATTATAAATTTTATCTTTATCTTTTATTCCCCTATATTTTGCCCCCCTTCTTATGTTTGTTGTGTTTTGTCCATTGTATTTATTTACTTATTATTATTTATTTATTTAATGACTTTTATTTTATCTATACACCTTTTCATTTACTGATTTTATCTTTTATTTTATCATATTTTTAAGTTTTATGCGGGTTGACAGGGGGGCGGGACGGGGGGAGGGGACAGACGCGAGCCGGAACTCGCCTCTGTCCCTTCCTTGTCGCGTGCGGAAAAAAATACAATGCAGCGTGTACGAGTATTTGCACATGTATAAAAATCGGATGGCGCAGTAACAAAAATTCTAAATTATACAGCACAAGTTGCAGCAATGCATGCGCATAAGTTAAATTACCTGCATACCTCCGTTTCCTCAAACTGTGTGTTCATAACTGGCATTGGGAGGATCGCAGTGCCACCACTGCGAGGCGGCCCAGGACTCTGCGCGGCATACGCTGGAAGAATGTCCAGCGTGGTCGGCACCGCGCAGAGACCTAAGGGGCGTTATTGGGATGGACCTCCCGTTGCCGGTCGTGGTCGACCACATGATCGGCAGCGAGAGGTCAAGAGCAGCGATTGCCTCCTTCTGTGAGATTGTGATAACGCAGAAGGGGGCAGCGGAGAGGGAGAGGGAAGCCGACCCGCTCTCCGCCAGGAGGCTAGCATCGGCGGGGCAACCCCGACGAGGCCGACGGCCCCCGTAAGGGGCCGCAGACGTAATGGCGGCGGTGGTACTACTTAGTACTTCCACCGCCGCCAAGGGGGGCTGGCCGTTAAGGCGCCCCCGAGGTGGACAGGTCGCGGGGGGCGAGGTGGAGCAATAATCCCCTCCCCCCCCTCTACAAAGATGCGACCTGCCGGTCGACCACCCTCCTTTTATTTTATAATATTTCATTTTACTCTATATTATAAATTTTATCTTTATCTTTTATTCCCCTACATTTTGCCCCCCTTCTTATGTTTGTTGTGTTTTGTCCATTGTATTTATTTACTTATTATTATTTATTTATTTAATGACTTTTATTTTATCTATACACCTTTTCATTTACTGATTTTATCTTTTATTTTATCATATTTTTAAGTTTTATGCGGGTTGACAGGGGGGCGGGACGGAGGGAGGGGACAGACGCGAGCCGGAATTCGCCTCTGTCCCCTCCTTGTCGCGTGCGGAAAAAAATACAATGCCGCGTGTACGAGTATTTGCACATGTATAAAAATCGGATGGCGCAGTAACAAAAATTCTAAATTATACAGCACAAGTTGCAGCAATGCATGCGCATAAGTTAAATTACCTGCATACCTCCGTTTCCTCAAACTGTGTGTTCATAACTGGCATTGGGAGGATCGCAGTGCCACCACTGCGAGGAGGCCCAGGACTCTGCGCGGCATACGCTGGAAGAATGTCCAGCGTGGTCGGCACCGCGCAGAGACCTAAGGGGCGTTATTGGGATGGACCTCCCGTTGCCGGTCGTGGTCGACCACATGATCGGCAGCGAGAGGTCAAGAGCAGCGATTGCCTCCTTCTGTGAGATTGTGATAACGCAGAAGGGGGCAGCGGAGAGGGAGAGGGAAGCCGACCCGCTCTCCGCCAGGAGGCTAGCATCGGCGGGGCAACCCCGACGAGGCCGACGGCCCCCGTAAGGGGCCGCAGACGTAATGGCGGCGGTGGTACTACTTAGTACTTCCACCGCCGCCAAGGGGGGCTGGCCGTTAAGGCGCCCCCGAGGTGGACAGGTCGCGGGGGGCGAGGTGGAGCAATAATCCCCTCCCCCCCCTCTACAAAGATGCGACCTGCCGGTCGACCACCCTCCTTTTATTTTATAATATTTCATTTTACTCTATATTATAAATTTTATCTTTATCTTTTATTCCCCTACATTTTGCCCCCCTTCTTATGTTTGTTGTGTTTTGTCCATTGTATTTATTTACTTATTATTATTTATTTATTTAATGACTTTTATTTTATCTATACACCTTTTCATTTACTGATTTTATCTTTTATTTTATCATATTTTTAAGTTTTATGCGGGTTGACAGGGGGGCGGGACGGAGGGAGGGGACAGACGCGAGCCGGAATTCGCCTCTGTCCCCTCCTTGTCGCGTGCGGAAAAAAATACAATGCAGCGTGTACGAGTATTTGCACATGTATAAAAATCGGATGGCGCAGTAACAAAAATTCTAAATTATACAGCACAAGTTGCAGCAATGCATGCGCATAAGTTAAATTACCTGCATACCTCCGTTTCCTCAAACTGTGTGTTCATAACTGGCATTGGGAGGATCGCAGTGCCACCACTGCGAGGAGGCCCAGGACTCTGCGCGGCATACGCTGGAAGAATGTCCAGCGTGGTCGGCACCGCGCAGAGACCTAAGGGGCGTTATTGGGATGGACCTCCCGTTGCCGGTCGTGGTCGACCACATGATCGGCAGCGAGAGGTCAAGAGCAGCGATTGCCTCCTTCTGTGAGATTGTGATAACGCAGAAGGAGGCAGCGGAGAGGGAGAGGGAAGCCGACCCGCTCTCCGCCAGGAGGCTAGCATCGGCGGGGCAACCCCGACGAGGCCGACGGCCCCCGTAAGGGGCCGCAGACGTAATGGCGGCGGTGGTACTACTTAGTACTTCCACCGCCGCCAAGGGGGGCTGGCCGTTAAGGCGCCCCCGAGGTGGACAGGTCGCGGGGGGCGAGGTGGAGCAATAATCCCCTCCCCCCCTCTACAAAGATGCGACCTGCCGGTCGACCACCCTCCTTTTATTTTATAATATTTCATTTTACTCTATATTATAAATTTTATCTTTATCTTTTATTCCCCTATATTTTGCCCCCCTTCTTATGTTTGTTGTGTTTTGTCCATTGTATTTATTTACTTATTATTATTTATTTATTTAATGACTTTTATTTTATCTATACACCTTTTCATTTACTGATTTTATCTTTTATTTTATCATATTTTTAAGTTTTATGCGGGTTGACAGGGGGGAGGGACGGGGGGAGGGGACAGACGCGAGCCGGAACTCGCCTCTGTCCCTTCCTTGTCGCGTGCGGAAAAAAATACAATGCAGCGTGTACGAGTATTTGCACATGTATAAAAATCGGATGGCGCAGTAACAAAAATTCTAAATTATACAGCACAAGTTGCAGCAATGCATGCGCATAAGTTAAATTACCTGCATACCTCCGTTTCCTCAAACTGTGTGTTCATAACTGGCATTGGGAGGATCGCAGTGCCACCACTGCGAGGCGGCCCAGGACTCTGCGCGGCATACGCTGGAAGAATGTCCAGCGTGGTCGGCACCGCGCAGAGACCTAAGGGGCGTTATTGGGATGGACCTCCCGTTGCCGGTCGTGGTCGACCACATGATCGGCAGCGAGAGGTCAAGAGCAGCGATTGCCTCCTTCTGTGAGATTGTGATAACGCAGAAGGGGGCAGCGGAGAGGGAGAGGGAAGCCGACCCGCTCTCCGCCAGGAGGCTAGCATCGGCGGGGCAACCCCGACGAGGCCGACGGCCCCCGTAAGGGGCCGCAGACGTAATGGCGGCGGTGGTACTACTTAGTACTTCCACCGCCGCCAAGGGGGGCTGGCCGTTAAGGCGCCCCCGAGGTGGACAGGTCGCGGGGGGCGAGGTGGAGCAATAATCCCCTCCCCCCCTCTACAAAGATGCGACCTGCCGGTCGACCACCCTCCTTTTATTTTATAATATTTCATTTTACTCTATATTATAAATTTTATCTTTATCTTTTATTCCCCTATATTTTGCCCCCCTTCTTATGTTTGTTGTGTTTTGTCCATTGTATTTATTTACTTATTATTATTTATTTATTTAATGACTTTTATTTTATCTATACACCTTTTCATTTACTGATTTTATCTTTTATTTTATCATATTTTTAAGTTTTATGCGGGTTGACAGGGGGGAGGGACGGGGGGAGGGGACAGACGCGAGCCGGAACACGCCTCTGTCCCTTCCTTGTCGCGTGCGGAAAAAAATACAATGCAGCGTGTACGAGTATTTGCACATGTATAAAAATCGGATGGCGCAGTAACAAAAATTCTAAATTATACAGCACAAGTTGCAGCAATGCATGCGCATAAGTTAAATTACCTGCATACCTCCGTTTCCTCAAACTGTGTGTTCATAACTGGCATTGGGAGGATCGCAGTGCCACCACTGCGAGGCGGCCCAGGACTCTGCGCGGCATACGCTGGAAGAATGTCCAGCGTGGTCGGCACCGCGCAGAGACCTAAGGGGCGTTATTGGGATGGACCTCCCGTTGCCGGTCGTGGTCGACCACATGATCGGCAGCGAGAGGTCAAGAGCAGCGATTGCCTCCTTCTGTGAGATTGTGATAACGCAGAAGGGGGCAGCGGAGAGGGAGAGGGAAGCCGACCCGCTCTCCGCCAGGAGGCTAGCATCGGCGGGGCAACCCCGACGAGGCCGACGGCCCCCGTAAGGGGCCGCAGACGTAATGGCGGCGGTGGTACTACTTAGTACTTCCACCGCCGCCAAGGGGGGCTGGCCGTTAAGGCGCCCCCGAGGTGGACAGGTCGCGGGGGGCGAGGTGGAGCAATAATCCCCTCCCCCCCCTCTACAAAGATGCGACCTGCCGGTCGACCACCCTCCTTTTATTTTATAATATTTCATTTTACTCTATATTATAAATTTTATCTTTATCTTTTATTCCCCTACATTTTGCCCCCCTTCTTATGTTTGTTGTGTTTTGTCCATTGTATTTATTTACTTATTATTATTTATTTATTTAATGACTTTTATTTTATCTATACACCTTTTCATTTACTGATTTTATCTTTTATTTTATCATATTTTTAAGTTTTATGCGGGTTGACAGGGGGGCGGGACGGAGGGAGGGGACAGACGCGAGCCGGAATTCGCCTCTGTCCCCTCCTTGTCGCGTGCGGAAAAAAATACAATGCAGCGTGTACGAGTATTTGCACATGTATAAAAATCGGATGGCGCAGTAACAAAAATTCTAAATTATACAGCACAAGTTGCAGCAATGCATGCGCATAAGTTAAATTACCTGCATACCTCCGTTTCCTCAAACTGTGTGTTCATAACTGGCATTGGGAGGATCGCAGTGCCACCACTGCGAGGAGGCCCAGGACTCTGCGCGGCATACGCTGGAAGAATGTCCAGCGTGGTCGGCACCGCGCAGAGACCTAAGGGGCGTTATTGGGATGGACCTCCCGTTGCCGGTCGTGGTCGACCACATGATCGGCAGCGAGAGGTCAAGAGCAGCGATTGCCTCCTTCTGTGAGATTGTGATAACGCAGAAGGAGGCAGCGGAGAGGGAGAGGGAAGCCGACCCGCTCTCCGCCAGGAGGCTAGCATCGGCGGGGCAACCCCGACGAGGCCGACGGCCCCCGTAAGGGGCCGCAGACGTAATGGCGGCGGTGGTACTACTTAGTACTTCCACCGCCGCCAAGGGGGGCTGGCCGTTAAGGCGCCCCCGAGGTGGACAGGTCGCGGGGGGCGAGGTGGAGCAATAATCCCCTCCCCCCCTCTACAAAGATGCGACCTGCCGGTCGACCACCCTCCTTTTATTTTATAATATTTCATTTTACTCTATATTATAAATTTTATCTTTATCTTTTATTCCCCTATATTTTGCCCCCCTTCTTATGTTTGTTGTGTTTTGTCCATTGTATTTATTTACTTATTATTATTTATTTATTTAATGACTTTTATTTTATCTATACACCTTTTCATTTACTGATTTTATCTTTTATTTTATCATATTTTTAAGTTTTATGCGGGTTGACAGGGGGGAGGGACGGGGGGAGGGGACAGACGCGAGCCGGAACTCGCCTCTGTCCCTTCCTTGTCGCGTGCGGAAAAAAATACAATGCAGCGTGTACGAGTATTTGCACATGTATAAAAATCGGATGGCGCAGTAACAAAAATTCTAAATTATACAGCACAAGTTGCAGCAATGCATGCGCATAAGTTAAATTACCTGCATACCTCCGTTTCCTCAAACTGTGTGTTCATAACTGGCATTGGGAGGATCGCAGTGCCACCACTGCGAGGCGGCCCAGGACTCTGCGCGGCATACGCTGGAAGAATGTCCAGCGTGGTCGGCACCGCGCAGAGACCTAAGGGGCGTTATTGGGATGGACCTCCCGTTGCCGGTCGTGGTCGACCACATGATCGGCAGCGAGAGGTCAAGAGCAGCGATTGCCTCCTTCTGTGAGATTGTGATAACGCAGAAGGGGGCAGCGGAGAGGGAGAGGGAAGCCGACCCGCTCTCCGCCAGGAGGCTAGCATCGGCGGGGCAACCCCGACGAGGCCGACGGCCCCCGTAAGGGGCCGCAGACGTAATGGCGGCGGTGGTACTACTTAGTACTTCCACCGCCGCCAAGGGGGGCTGGCCGTTAAGGCGCCCCCGAGGTGGACAGGTCGCGGGGGGCGAGGTGGAGCAATAATCCCCTCCCCCCCTCTACAAAGATGCGACCTGCCGGTCGACCACCCTCCTTTTATTTTATAATATTTCATTTTACTCTATATTATAAATTTTATCTTTATCTTTTATTCCCCTATATTTTGCCCCCCTTCTTATGATTGTTGTGTTTTGTCCATTGTATTTATTTACTTATTATTATTTATTTATTTAATGACTTTTATTTTATCTATACACCTTTTCATTTACTGATTTTATCTTTTATTTTATCATATTTTTAAGTTTTATGCGGGTTGACAGGGGGGCGGGACGGAGGGAGGGGACAGACGCGAGCCGGAATTCGCCTCTGTCCCCTCCTTGTCGCGTGCGGAAAAAAATACAATGCAGCGTGTACGAGTATTTGCACATGTATAAAAATCGGATGGCGCAGTAACAAAAATTCTAAATTATACAGCACAAGTTGCAGCAATGCATGCGCATAAGTTAAATTACCTGCATACCTCCGTTTCCTCAAACTGTGTGTTCATAACTGGCATTGGGAGGATCGCAGTGCCACCACTGCGAGGAGGCCCAGGACTCTGCGCGGCATACGCTGGAAGAATGTCCAGCGTGGTCGGCACCGCGCAGAGACCTAAGGGGCGTTATTGGGATGGACCTCCCGTTGCCGGTCGTGGTCGACCACATGATCGGCAGCGAGAGGTCAAGAGCAGCGATTGCCTCCTTCTGTGAGATTGTGATAACGCAGAAGGAGGCAGCGGAGAGGGAGAGGGAAGCCGACCCGCTCTCCGCCAGGAGGCTAGCATCGGCGGGGCAACCCCGACGAGGCCGACGGCCCCCGTAAGGGGCCGCAGACGTAATGGCGGCGGTGGTACTACTTAGTACTTCCACCGCCGCCAAGGGGGGCTGGCCGTTAAGGCGCCCCCGAGGTGGACAGGTCGCGGGGGGCGAGGTGGAGCAATAATCCCCTCCCCCCCTCTACAAAGATGCGACCTGCCGGTCGACCACCCTCCTTTTATTTTATAATATTTCATTTTACTCTATATTATAAATTTTATCTTTATCTTTTATTCCCCTATATTTTGCCCCCCTTCTTATGATTGTTGTGTTTTGTCCATTGTATTTATTTACTTATTATTATTTATTTATTTAATGACTTTTATTTTATCTATACACCTTTTCATTTACTGATTTTATCTTTTATTTTATCATATTTTTAAGTTTTATGCGGGTTGACAGGGGGGCGGGACGGAGGGAGGGGACAGACGCGAGCCGGAATTCGCCTCTGTCCCCTCCTTGTCGCGTGCGGAAAAAAATACAATGCAGCGTGTACGAGTATTTGCACATGTATAAAAATCGGATGGCGCAGTAACAAAAATTCTAAATTATACAGCACAAGTTGCAGCAATGCATGCGCATAAGTTAAATTACCTGCATACCTCCGTTTCCTCAAACTGTGTGTTCATAACTGGAAATGGGAGGATCGCAGTGCCACCACTGCGAGGAGGCCCAGGACTCTGCGCGGCATACGCTGGAAGAATGTCCAGCGTGGTCGGCACCGCGCAGAGACCTAAGGGGCGTTATTGGGATGGACCTCCCGTTGCCGGTCGTGGTCGACCACATGATCGGCAGCGAGAGGTCAAGAGCAGCGATTGCCTCCTTCTGTGAGATTGTGATAACGCAGAAGGAGGCAGCGGAGAGGGAGAGGGAAGCCGACCCGCTCTCCGCCAGGAGGCTAGCATCGGCGGGGCAACCCCGACGAGGCCGACGGCCCCCGTAAGGGGCCGCAGACGTAATGGCGGCGGTGGTACTACTTAGTACTTCCACCGCCGCCAAGGGGGGCTGGCCGTTAAGGCGCCCCCGAGGTGGACAGGTCGCGGGGGGCGAGGTGGAGCAATAATCCCCTCCCCCCCCTCTACAAAGATGCGACCTGCCGGTCGACCACCCTCCTTTTATTTTATAATATTTCATTTTACTCTATATTATAAATTTTATCTTTATCTCTTATTCCCCTATATTTTGCCCCCCTTCTTATGTTTGTTGTGTTTTGTCCATTGTATTTATTTACTTATTATTATTTATTTATTTAATGACTTTTATTGTATCTATACACCTTTTCATTTACTGATTTTATCTTTTATTTTATCATATTTTTAAGTTTTATGCGGGTTGACAGGGGGGCGGGACGGGGGGAGGGGACAGACGCGAGCCGGAACTCGCCTCTGTCCCTTCTTTGCCCTTGCGGAAAAAAATACAATGCAGCGTGTACGAGTATTTGCACATGTATAAAAATCGGATGGCGCAGTAACAAAAATTCTAAATTATACAGCACAAGTTGCAGCAATGCATGCGCATAAGTTAAATTACCTGCATACCTCCGTTTCCTCAAACTGTGTGTTCATAACTGGCATTGGGAGGATCGCAGTGCCACCACTGCGAGGAGGCCCAGGACTCTGCGCGGCATACGCTGGAAGAATGTCCAGCGTGGTCGGCACCGCGCAGAGACCTAAGGGGCGTTATTGGGATGGACCTCCCGTTGCCGGTCGTGGTCGACCACATGATCGGCAGCGAGAGGTCAAGAGCAGCGATTGCCTCCTTCTGTGAGATTGTGATAACGCAGAAGGAGGCAGCGGAGATGGAGAGGGAAGCCGACCCGCTCTCCGCCAGGAGGCTAGCATCGGCGGGGCAACCCCGACGAGGCCGACGGCCCCCGTAAGGGGCCGCAGACGTAATGGCGGCGGTGGTACTACTTAGTACTTCCACCGCCGCCAAGGGGGGCTGGCCGTTAAGGCGCCCCCGAGGTGGACAGGTCGCGGGGGGCGAGGTGGAGCAATAATCCCCTCCCCCCCCTCTACAAAGATGCGACCTGCCGGTCGACCACCCTCCTTTTATTTTATAATATTTCATTTTACTCTATATTATAAATTTTATCTTTATCTTTTATTCCCCTATATTTTGCCCCCCTTCTTATGTTTGTTGTGTTTTGTCCATTGTATTTATTTACTTATTATTATTTATTTATTTAATTACTTTTATTGTATCTATACACCTTTTCATTTACTGATTTTATCTTTTATTTTATCATATTTTTAAGTTTTATGCGGGTTGACAGGGGGGCGGGACGGAGGGAGGGGACAGACGCGAGCCGGAATTCGCCTCTGTCCCCTCCTTGTCGCGTGCGGAAAAAAATACAATGCAGCGTGTACGAGTATTTGCACATGTATAAAAATCGGATGGCGCAGTAACAAAAATTCTAAATTATACAGCACAAGTTGCAGCAATGCATGCGCATAAGTTAAATTACCTGCATACCTCCGTTTCCTCAAACTGTGTGTTCATAACTGGCATTGGGAGGATCGCAGTGCCACCACTGCGAGGAGGCCCAGGACTCTGCGCGGCATACGCTGGAAGAATGTCCAGCGTGGTCGGCACCGCGCAGAGACCTAAGGGGCGTTATTGGGATGGACCTCCCGTTGCCGGTCGTGGTCGACCACATGATCGGCAGCGAGAGGTCAAGAGCAGCGATTGCCTCCTTCTGTGAGATTGTGATAACGCAGAAGGAGGCAGCGGAGAGGGAGAGGGAAGCCGACCCGCTCTCCGCCAGGAGGCTAGCATCGGCGGGGCAACCCCGACGAGGCCGACGGCCCCCGTAAGGGGCCGCAGACGTAATGGCGGCGGTGGTACTACTTAGTACTTCCACCGCCGCCAAGGGGGGCTGGCCGTTAAGGCGCCCCCGAGGTGGACAGGTCGCGGGGGGCGAGGTGGAGCAATAATCCCCTCCCCCCCTCTACAAAGATGCGACCTGCCGGTCGACCACCCTCCTTTTATTTTATAATATTTCATTTTACTCTATATTATAAATTTTATCTTTATCTTTTATTCCCCTATATTTTGCCCCCCTTCTTATGTTTGTTGTGTTTTGTCCATTGTATTTATTTACTTATTATTATTTATTTATTTAATGACTTTTATTTTATCTATACACCTTTTCATTTACTGATTTTATCTTTTATTTTATCATATTTTTAAGTTTTATGCGGGTTGACAGGGGGGAGGGACGGGGGGAGGGGACAGACGCGAGCCGGAACTCGCCTCTGTCCCTTCCTTGTCGCGTGCGGAAAAAAATACAATGCAGCGTGTACGAGTATTTGCACATGTATAAAAATCGGATGGCGCAGTAACAAAAATTCTAAATTATACAGCACAAGTTGCAGCAATGCATGCGCATAAGTTAAATTACCTGCATACCTCCGTTTCCTCAAACTGTGTGTTCATAACTGGCATTGGGAGGATCGCAGTGCCACCACTGCGAGGCGGCCCAGGACTCTGCGCGGCATACGCTGGAAGAATGTCCAGCGTGGTCGGCACCGCGCAGAGACCTAAGGGGCGTTATTGGGATGGACCTCCCGTTGCCGGTCGTGGTCGACCACATGATCGGCAGCGAGAGGTCAAGAGCAGCGATTGCCTCCTTCTGTGAGATTGTGATAACGCAGAAGGGGGCAGCGGAGAGGGAGAGGGAAGCCGACCCGCTCTCCGCCAGGAGGCTAGCATCGGCGGGGCAACCCCGACGAGGCCGACGGCCCCCGTAAGGGGCCGCAGACGTAATGGCGGCGGTGGTACTACTTAGTACTTCCACCGCCGCCAAGGGGGGCTGGCCGTTAAGGCGCCCCCGAGGTGGACAGGTCGCGGGGGGCGAGGTGGAGCAATAATCCCCTCCCCCCCTCTACAAAGATGCGACCTGCCGGTCGACCACCCTCCTTTTATTTTATAATATTTCATTTTACTCTATATTATAAATTTTATCTTTATCTTTTATTCCCCTATATTTTGCCCCCCTTCTTATGATTGTTGTGTTTTGTCCATTGTATTTATTTACTTATTATTATTTATTTATTTAATGACTTTTATTTTATCTATACACCTTTTCATTTACTGATTTTATCTTTTATTTTATCATATTTTTAAGTTTTATGCGGGTTGACAGGGGGGCGGGACGGAGGGAGGGGACAGACGCGAGCCGGAATTCGCCTCTGTCCCCTCCTTGTCGCGTGCGGAAAAAAATACAATGCAGCGTGTACGAGTATTTGCACATGTATAAAAATCGGATGGCGCAGTAACAAAAATTCTAAATTATACAGCACAAGTTGCAGCAATGCATGCGCATAAGTTAAATTACCTGCATACCTCCGTTTCCTCAAACTGTGTGTTCATAACTGGCATTGGGAGGATCGCAGTGCCACCACTGCGAGGAGGCCCAGGACTCTGCGCGGCATACGCTGGAAGAATGTCCAGCGTGGTCGGCACCGCGCAGAGACCTAAGGGGCGTTATTGGGATGGACCTCCCGTTGCCGGTCGTGGTCGACCACATGATCGGCAGCGAGAGGTCAAGAGCAGCGATTGCCTCCTTCTGTGAGATTGTGATAACGCAGAAGGAGGCAGCGGAGAGGGAGAGGGAAGCCGACCCGCTCTCCGCCAGGAGGCTAGCATCGGCGGGGCAACCCCGACGAGGCCGACGGCCCCCGTAAGGGGCCGCAGACGTAATGGCGGCGGTGGTACTACTTAGTACTTCCACCGCCGCCAAGGGGGGCTGGCCGTTAAGGCGCCCCCGAGGTGGACAGGTCGCGGGGGGCGAGGTGGAGCAATAATCCCCTCCCCCCCTCTACAAAGATGCGACCTGCCGGTCGACCACCCTCCTTTTATTTTATAATATTTCATTTTACTCTATATTATAAATTTTATCTTTATCTTTTATTCCCCTATATTTTGCCCCCCTTCTTATGTTTGTTGTGTTTTGTCCATTGTATTTATTTACTTATTATTATTTATTTATTTAATGACTTTTATTTTATCTATACACCTTTTCATTTACTGATTTTATCTTTTATTTTATCATATTTTTAAGTTTTATGCGGGTTGACAGGGGGGAGGGACGGGGGGAGGGGACAGACGCGAGCCGGAACTCGCCTCTGTCCCTTCCTTGTCGCGTGCGGAAAAAAATACAATGCAGCGTGTACGAGTATTTGCACATGTATAAAAATCGGATGGCGCAGTAACAAAAATTCTAAATTATACAGCACAAGTTGCAGCAATGCATGCGCATAAGTTAAATTACCTGCATACCTCCGTTTCCTCAAACTGTGTGTTCATAACTGGCATTGGGAGGATCGCAGTGCCACCACTGCGAGGCGGCCCAGGACTCTGCGCGGCATACGCTGGAAGAATGTCCAGCGTGGTCGGCACCGCGCAGAGACCTAAGGGGCGTTATTGGGATGGACCTCCCGTTGCCGGTCGTGGTCGACCACATGATCGGCAGCGAGAGGTCAAGAGCAGCGATTGCCTCCTTCTGTGAGATTGTGATAACGCAGAAGGGGGCAGCGGAGAGGGAGAGGGAAGCCGACCCGCTCTCCGCCAGGAGGCTAGCATCGGCGGGGCAACCCCGACGAGGCCGACGGCCCCCGTAAGGGGCCGCAGACGTAATGGCGGCGGTGGTACTACTTAGTACTTCCACCGCCGCCAAGGGGGGCTGGCCGTTAAGGCGCCCCCGAGGTGGACAGGTCGCGGGGGGCGAGGTGGAGCAATAATCCCCTCCCCCCCTCTACAAAGATGCGACCTGCCGGTCGACCACCCTCCTTTTATTTTATAATATTTCATTTTACTCTATATTATAAATTTTATCTTTATCTTTTATTCCCCTATATTTTGCCCCCCTTCTTATGATTGTTGTGTTTTGTCCATTGTATTTATTTACTTATTATTATTTATTTATTTAATGACTTTTATTTTATCTATACACCTTTTCATTTACTGATTTTATCTTTTATTTTATCATATTTTTAAGTTTTATGCGGGTTGACAGGGGGGCGGGACGGAGGGAGGGGACAGACGCGAGCCGGAATTCGCCTCTGTCCCCTCCTTGTCGCGTGCGGAAAAAAATACAATGCAGCGTGTACGAGTATTTGCACATGTATAAAAATCGGATGGCGCAGTAACAAAAATTCTAAATTATACAGCACAAGTTGCAGCAATGCATGCGCATAAGTTAAATTACCTGCATACCTCCGTTTCCTCAAACTGTGTGTTCATAACTGGCATTGGGAGGATCGCAGTGCCACCACTGCGAGGAGGCCCAGGACTCTGCGCGGCATACGCTGGAAGAATGTCCAGCGTGGTCGGCACCGCGCAGAGACCTAAGGGGCGTTATTGGGATGGACCTCCCGTTGCCGGTCGTGGTCGACCACATGATCGGCAGCGAGAGGTCAAGAGCAGCGATTGCCTCCTTCTGTGAGATTGTGATAACGCAGAAGGAGGCAGCGGAGAGGGAGAGGGAAGCCGACCCGCTCTCCGCCAGGAGGCTAGCATCGGCGGGGCAACCCCGACGAGGCCGACGGCCCCCGTAAGGGGCCGCAGACGTAATGGCGGCGGTGGTACTACTTAGTACTTCCACCGCCGCCAAGGGGGGCTGGCCGTTAAGGCGCCCCCGAGGTGGACAGGTCGCGGGGGGCGAGGTGGAGCAATAATCCCCTCCCCCCCCTCTACAAAGATGCGACCTGCCGGTCGACCACCCTCCTTTTATTTTATAATATTTCATTTTACTCTATATTATAAATTTTATCTTTATCTCTTATTCCCCTATATTTTGCCCCCCTTCTTATGTTTGTTGTGTTTTGTCCATTGTATTTATTTACTTATTATTATTTATTTATTTAATGACTTTTATTGTATCTATACACCTTTTCATTTACTGATTTTATCTTTTATTTTATCATATTTTTAAGTTTTATGCGGGTTGACAGGGGGGCGGGACGGGGGGAGGGGACAGACGCGAGCCGGAACTCGCCTCTGTCCCTTCCTTGTCGCGTGCGGAAAAAAATACAATGCAGCGTGTACGAGTATTTGCACATGTATAAAAATCGGATGGCGCAGTAACAAAAATTCTAAATTATACAGCACAAGTTGCAGCAATGCATGCGCATAAGTTAAATTACCTGCATACCTCCGTTTCCTCAAACTGTGTGTTCATAACTGGCATTGGGAGGATCGCAGTGCCACCACTGCGAGGAGGCCCAGGACTCTGCGCGGCATACGCTGGAAGAATGTCCAGCGTGGTCGGCACCGCGCAGAGACCTAAGGGGCGTTATTGGGATGGACCTCCCGTTGCCGGTCGTGGTCGACCACATGATCGGCAGCGAGAGGTCAAGAGCAGCGATTGCCTCCTTCTGTGAGATTGTGATAACGCAGAAGGAGGCAGCGGAGATGGAGAGGGAAGCCGACCCGCTCTCCGCCAGGAGGCTAGCATCGGCGGGGCAACCCCGACGAGGCCGACGGCCCCCGTAAGGGGCCGCAGACGTAATGGCGGCGGTGGTACTACTTAGTACTTCCACCGCCGCCAAGGGGGGCTGGCCGTTAAGGCGCCCCCGAGGTGGACAGGTCGCGGGGGGCGAGGTGGAGCAATAATCCCCTCCCCCCCCTCTACAAAGATGCGACCTGCCGGTCGACCACCCTCCTTTTATTTTATAATATTTCATTTTACTCTATATTATAAATTTTATCTTTATCTTTTATTCCCCTATATTTTGCCCCCCTTCTTATGTTTGTTGTGTTTTGTCCATTGTATTTATTTACTTATTATTATTTATTTATTTAATGACTTTTATTGTATCTATACACCTTTTCATTTACTGATTTTATCTTTTATTTTATCATATTTTTAAGTTTTATGCGGGTTGACAGGGGGGCGGGACGGAGGGAGGGGACAGACGCGAGCCGGAATTCGCCTCTGTCCCCTCCTTGTCGCGTGCGGAAAAAAATACAATGCAGCGTGTACGAGTATTTGCACATGTATAAAAATCGGATGGCGCAGTAACAAAAATTCTAAATTATACAGCACAAGTTGCAGCAATGCATGCGCATAAGTTAAATTACCTGCATACCTCCGTTTCCTCAAACTGTGTGTTCATAACTGGCATTGGGAGGATCGCAGTGCCACCACTGCGAGGAGGCCCAGGACTCTGCGCGGCATACGCTGGAAGAATGTCCAGCCTGGTCGGCACCGCGTAGAGACCTAAGGGGAGTTATTGGGATGGACCTCCCGTTGCCGGTCGTGGTCGACCACATGATCGGCAGCGAGAGGTCAAGAGCAGCGATTGCCTCCTTCTGTGAGATTGTGATAACGCAGAAGGAGGCAGCGGAGAGGGAGAGGGAAGCCGACCCGCTCTCCGCCAGGAGGCTAGCATCGGCGGGGCAACCCCGACGAGGCCGACGGCCCCCGTAAGGGGCCGCAGACGTAATGGCGGCGGTGGTACTACTTAGTACTTCCACCGCCGCCAAGGGGGGCTGGCCGTTAAGGCGCCCCCGAGGTGGACAGGTCGCGGGGGGCGAGGTGGAGCAATAATCCCCTCCCCCCCTCTACAAAGATGCGACCTGCCGGTCGACCACCCTCCTTTTATTTTATAATATTTCATTTTACTCTATATTATAAATTTTATCTTTATCTTTTATTCCCCTATATTTTGCCCCCCTTCTTATGTTTGTTGTGTTTTGTCCATTGTATTTATTTACTTATTATTATTTATTTATTTAATGACTTTTATTTTATCTATACACCTTTTCATTTACTGATTTTATCTTTTATTTTATCATATTTTTAAGTTTTATGCGGGTTGACAGGGGGGCGGGACGGAGGGAGGGGACAGACGCGAGCCGGAATTCGCCTCTGTCCCCTCCTTGTCGCGTGCGGAAAAAAATACAATGCAGCGTGTACGAGTATTTGCACATGTATAAAAATCGGATGGCGCAGTAACAAAAATTCTAAATTATACAGCACAAGTTGCAGCAATGCATGCGCATAAGTTAAATTACCTGCATACCTCCGTTTCCTCAAACTGTGTGTTCATAACTGGCATTGGGAGGATCGCAGTGCCACCACTGCGAGGAGGCCCAGGACTCTGCGCGGCATACGCTGGAAGAATGTCCAGCGTGGTCGGCACCGCGCAGAGACCTAAGGGGCGTTATTGGGATGGACCTCCCGTTGCCGGTCGTGGTCGACCACATGATCGGCAGCGAGAGGTCAAGAGCAGCGATTGCCTCCTTCTGTGAGATTGTGATAACGCAGAAGGAGGCAGCGGAGAGGGAGAGGGAAGCCGACCCGCTCTCCGCCAGGAGGCTAGCATCGGCGGGGCAACCCCGACGAGGCCGACGGCCCCCGTAAGGGGCCGCAGACGTAATGGCGGCGGTGGTACTACTTAGTACTTCCACCGCCGCCAAGGGGGGCTGGCCGTTAAGGCGCCCCCGAGGTGGACAGGTCGCGGGGGGCGAGGTGGTGCAATAATCCCCTCCCCCCCCTCTACAAAGATGCGACCTGCCGGTCGACCACCCTCCTTTTATTTTATAATATTTCATTTTACTCTATATTATAAATTTTATCTTTATCTTTTATTCCCCTATATTTTGCCCCCCTTCTTATGTTTGTTGTGATTTGTCCATTGTATTTATTTACTTATTATTATTTATTTATTTAATGACTTTTATTGTATCTATACACCTTTTCATTTACTGATTTTATCTTTTATTTTATCATATTTTTAAGTTTTATGCGGGTTGACAGGGGGGCGGGACGGAGGGAGGGGACAGACGCGAGCCGGAATTCGCCTCTGTCCCCTCCTTGTCGCGTGCGGAAAAAAATACAATGCAGCGTGTACGAGTATTTGCACATGTATAAAAATCGGATGGCGCAGTAACAAAAATTCTAAATTATACAGCACAAGTTGCAGCAATGCATGCGCATAAGTTAAATTACCTGCATACCTCCGTTTCCTCAAACTGTGTGTTCATAACTGGCATTGGGAGGATCGCAGTGCCACCACTGCGAGGAGGCCCAGGACTCTGCGCGGCATACGCTGGAAGAATGTCCAGCGTGGTCGCCACCGCGCAGAGACCTAAGGGGCGTTATTGGGATGGACCTCCCGTTGCCGGTCGTGGTCGACCACATGATCGGCAGCGAGAGGTCAAGAGCAGCGATTGCCTCCTTCTGTGAGATTGTGATAACGCAGAAGGAGGCAGCGGAGAGGGAGAGGGAAGCCGACCCGCTCTCCGCCAGGAGGCTAGCATCGGCGGGGCAACCCCGACGAGGCCGACGGCCCCCGTAAGGGGCCGCAGACGTAATGGCGGCGGTGGTACTACTTAGTACTTCCACCGCCGCCAAGGGGGGCTGGCCGTTAAGGCGCCCCCGAGGTGGACAGGTCGCGGGGGGCGAGGTGGAGCAATAATCCCCTCCCCCCCTCTACAAAGATGCGACCTGCCGGTCGACCACCCTCCTTTTATTTTATAATATTTCATTTTACTCTATATTATAAATTTTATCTTTATCTTTTATTCCCCTATATTTTGCCCCCCTTCTTATGTTTGTTGTGTTTTGTCCATTGTATTTATTTACTTATTATTATTTATTTATTTAATGACTTTTATTTTATCTATACACCTTTTCATTTACTGATTTTATCTTTTATTTTATCATATTTTTAAGTTTTATGCGGGTTGACAGGGGGGCGGGACGGAGGGAGGGGACAGACGCGAGCCGGAATTCGCCTCTGTCCCCTCCTTGTCGCGTGCGGAAAAAAATACAATGCAGCGTGTACGAGTATTTGCACATGTATAAAAATCGGATGGCGCAGTAACAAAAATTCTAAATTATACAGCACAAGTTGCAGCAATGCATGCGCATAAGTTAAATTACCTGCATACCTCCGTTTCCTCAAACTGTGTGTTCATAACTGGCATTGGGAGGATCGCAGTGCCACCACTGCGAGGAGGCCCAGGACTCTGCGCGGCATACGCTGGAAGAATGTCCAGCGTGGTCGGCACCGCGCAGAGACCTAAGGGGCGTTATTGGGATGGACCTCCCGTTGCCGGTCGTGGTCGACCACATGATCGGCAGCGAGAGGTCAAGAGCAGCGATTGCCTCCTTCTGTGAGATTGTGATAACGCAGAAGGAGGCAGCGGAGAGGGAGAGGGAAGCCGACCCGCTCTCCGCCAGGAGGCTAGCATCGGCGGGGCAACCCCGACGAGGCCGACGGCCCCCGTAAGGGGCCGCAGACGTAATGGCGGCGGTGGTACTACTTAGTACTTCCACCGCCGCCAAGGGGGGCTGGCCGTTAAGGCGCCCCCGAGGTGGACAGGTCGCGGGGGGCGAGGTGGAGCAATAATCCCCTCCCCCCCTCTACAAAGATGCGACCTGCCGGTCGACCACCCTCCTTTTATTTTATAATATTTCATTTTACTCTATATTATAAATTTTATCTTTATCTTTTATTCCCCTATATTTTGCCCCCCTTCTTATGTTTGTTGTGTTTTGTCCATTGTATTTATTTACTTATTATTATTTATTTATTTAATGACTTTTATTTTATCTATACACCTTTTCATTTACTGATTTTATCTTTTATTTTATCATATTTTTAAGTTTTATGCGGGTTGACAGGGGGGCGGGACGGAGGGAGGGGACAGACGCGAGCCGGAACTCGCCTCTGTCCACTTCCTTGTCGCGTGCGGAAAAAAATACAATGCAGCGTGTACGAGTATTTGCACATGTATAAAAATCGGATGGCGCAGTAACAAAAATTCTAAATTATACAGCACAAGTTGCAGCAATGCATGCGCATAAGTTAAATTACCTGCATACCTCCGTTTCCTCAAACTGTGTGTTCATAACTGGCATTGGGAGGATCGCAGTGCCACCACTGCGAGGCGGCCCAGGACTCTGCGCGGCATACGCTGGAAGAATGTCCAGCGTGGTCGGCACCGCGCAGAGACCTAAGGGGCGTTATTGGGATGGACCTCCCGTTGCCGGTCGTGGTCGACCACATGATCGGCAGCGAGAGGTCAAGAGCAGCGATTGCCTCCTTCTGTGAGATTGTGATAACGCAGAAGGAGGCAGCGGAGAGGGAGAGGGAAGCCGACCCGCTCTCCGCCAGGAGGCTAGCATCGGCGGGGCAACCCCGACGAGGCCGACGGCCCCCGTAAGGGGCCGCAGACGTAATGGCGGCGGTGGTACTACTTAGTACTTCCACCGCCGCCAAGGGGGGCTGGCCGTTAAGGCGCCCCCGAGGTGGACAGGTCGCGGGGGGCGAGGTGGAGCAATAATCCCCTCCCCCCCTCTACAAAGATGCGACCTGCCGGTCGACCACCCTCCTTTTATTTTATAATATTTCATTTTACTCTATATTATAAATTTTATCTTTATCTTTTATTCCCCTACATTTTGCCCCCCTTCTTATGTTTGTTGTGTTTTGTCCATTGTATTTATTTACTTATTATTATTTATTTATTTAATGACTTTTATTTTATCTATACACCTTTTCATTTACTGATTTTATCTTTTATTTTATCATATTTTTAAGTTTTATGCGGGTTGACAGGGGGGCGGGACGGAGGGAGGGGACAGACGCGAGCCGGAATTCGCCTCTGTCCCCTCCTTGTCGCGTGCGGAAAAAAATACAATGCAGCGTGTACGAGTATTTGCACATGTATAAAAATCGGATGGCGCAGTAACAAAAATTCTAAATTATACAGCACAAGTTGCAGCAATGCATGCGCATAAGTTAAATTACCTGCATACCTCCGTTTCCTCAAACTGTGTGTTCATAACTGGCATTGGGAGGATCGCAGTGCCACCACTGCGAGGAGGCCCAGGAGTCTGCGCGGCATACGCTGGAAGAATGTCCAGCGTGGTCGGCACCGCGCAGAGACCTAAGGGGCGTTATTGGGATGGACCTCCCGTTGCCGGTCGTGGTCGACCACATGATCGGCAGCGAGAGGTCAAGAGCAGCGATTGCCTCCTTCTGTGAGATTGTGATAACGCAGAAGGAGGCAGCGGAGAGGGAGAGGGAAGCCGACCCGCTCTCCGCCAGGAGGCTAGCATCGGCGGGGCAACCCCGACGAGGCCGACGGCCCCCGTAAGGGGCCGCAGACGTAATGGCGGCGGTGGTACTACTTAGTACTTCCACCGCCGCCAAGGGGGGCTGGCCGTTAAGGCGCCCCCGAGGTGGACAGGTCGCGGGGGGCGAGGTGGAGCAATAATCCCCTCCCCCCCTCTACAAAGATGCGACCTGCCGGTCGACCACCCTCCTTTTATTTTATAATATTTCATTTTACTCTATATTATAAATTTTATCTTTATCTTTTATTCCCCTACATTTTGCCCCCCTTCTTATGTTTGTTGTGTTTTGTCCATTGTATTTATTTACTTATTATTATTTATTTATTTAATGACTTTTATTTTATCTATACACCTTTTCATTTACTGATTTTATCTTTTATTTTATCATATTTTTAAGTTTTATGCGGGTTGACAGGGGGCGGGACGGGGGGAGGGGACAGACGCGAGCCGGAACTCGCCTCTGTCCCTTCCTTGTCGCGTGCGGAAAAAAATACAATGCAGCGTGTACGAGTATTTGCACATGTATAAAAATCGGATGGCGCAGTAACAAAAATTCTAAATTATACAGCACAAGTTGCAGCAATGCATGCGCATAAGTTAAATTACCTGCATACCTCCGTTTCCTCAAACTGTGTGTTCATAACTGGCATTGGGAGGATCGCAGTGCCACCACTGCGAGGAGGCCCAGGACTCTGCGCGGCATACGCTGGAAGAATGTCCAGCGTGGTCGGCACCGCGCAGAGACCTAAGGGGCGTTATTGGGATGGACCTCCCGTTGCCGGTCGTGGTCGACCACATGATCGGCAGCGAGAGGTCAAGAGCAGCGATTGCCTCCTTCTGTGAGATTGTGATAACGCAGAAGGAGTCAGCGAAGAGGGAGAGGGAAGCCGACCCGCTCTCCGCCAGGAGGCTAGCATCGGCGGGGCAACCCCGACGAGGCCGACGGCCCCCGTAAGGGGCCGCAGACGTAATGGCGGCGGTGGTACTACTTAGTACTTCCACCGCCGCCAAGGGGGGCTGGCCGTTAAGGCGCCCCCGAGGTGGACAGGTCGCGGGGGGCGAGGTGGAGCAATAATCCCCTCCCCCCCTCTACAAAGATGCGACCTGCCGGTCGACCACCCTCCTTTTATTTTATAATATTTCATTTTACTCTATATTATAAATTTTATCTTTATCTTTTATTCCCCTATATTTTGCCCCCCTTCTTATGTTTGTTGTGTTTTGTCCATTGTATTTATTTACTTATTATTATTTATTTATTTAATGACTTTTATTTTATCTATACACCTTTTCATTTACTGATTTTATCTTTTATTTTATCATATTTTTAAGTTTTATGCGGGTTGACAGGGGGGCGGGACGGGGGGAGGGGACAGACGCGAGCCGGAACTCGCCTCTGTCCCTTCCTTGTCGCGTGCGGAAAAAAATACAATGCAGCGTGTACGAGTATTTGCACATGTATAAAAATCGGATGGCGCAGTAACAAAAATTCTAAATTATACAGCACAAGTTGCAGCAATGCATGCGCATAAGTTAAATTACCTGCATACCTCCGTTTCCTCAAACTGTGTGTTCATAACTGGCATTGGGAGGATCGCAGTGCCACCACTGCGAGGCGGCCCAGGACTCTGCGCGGCATACGCTGGAAGAATGTCCAGCGTGGTCGGCACCGCGCAGAGACCTAAGGGGCGTTATTGGGATGGACCTCCCGTTGCCGGTCGTGGTCGACCACATGATCGGCAGCGAGAGGTCAAGAGCAGCGATTGCCTCCTTCTGTGAGATTGTGATAACGCAGAAGGAGGCAGCGGAGAGGGAGAGGGAAGCCGACCCGCTCTCCGCCAGGAGGCTAGCATCGGCGGGGCAACCCCGACGAGGCCGACGGCCCCCGTAAGGGGCCGCAGACGTAATGGCGGCGGTGGTACTACTTAGTACTTCCACCGCCGCCAAGGGGGGCTGGCCGTTAAGGCGCCCCCGAGGTGGACAGGTCGCGGGGGGCGAGGAGGAGCAATAATCCCCTCCCCCCCTCTACAAAGATGCGACCTGCCGGTCGACCACCCTCCTTTTATTTTATAATATTTCATTTTACTCTATATTATAAATTTTATCTTTATCTTTTATTCCCCTATATTTTGCCCCCCTTCTTATGTTTGTTGTGTTTTGTCCATTGTATTTATTTACTTATTATTATTTATTTATTTAATGACTTTTATTTTATCTATACACCTTTTCATTTACTGATTTTATCTTTTATTTTATCATATTTTTAAGTTTTATGCGGGTTGACAGGGGGGCGGGACGGGGGGAGGGGACAGACGCGAGCCGGAACTCGCCTCTGTCCCTTCCTTGTCGCGTGCGGAAAAAAATACAATGCAGCGTGTACGAGTATTTGCACATGTATAAAAATCGGATGGCGCAGTAACAAAAATTCTAAATTATACAGCACAAGTTGCAGCAATGCATGCGCATAAGTTAAATTACCTGCATACCTCCGTTTCCTCAAACTGTGTGTTCATAACTGGCATTGGGAGGATCGCAGTGCCACCACTGCGAGGAGGCCCAGGACTCTGCGCGGCATACGCTGGAAGAATGTCCAGCGTGGTCGGCACCGCGCAGAGACCTAAGGGGCGTTATTGGGATGGACCTCCCGTTGCCGGTCGTGGTCGACCACATGATCGGCAGCGAGAGGTCAAGAGCAGCGATTGCCTCCTTCTGTGAGATTGTGATAACGCAGAAGGAGGCAGCGGAGAGGGAGAGGGAAGCCGACCCGCTCTCCGCCAGGAGGCTAGCATCGGCGGGGCAACCCCGACGAGGCCGACGGCCCCCGTAAGGGGCCGCAGACGTAATGGCGGCGGTGGTACTACTTAGTACTTCCACCGCCGCCAAGGGGGGCTGGCCGTTAAGGCGCCCCCGAGGTGGACAGGTCGCGGGGGGCGAGGTGGAGCAATAATCCCCTCCCCCCCCTCTACAAAGATGCGACCTGCCGGTCGACCACCCTCCTTTTATTTTATAATATTTCATTTTACTCTATATTATAAATTTTATCTTTATCTTTTATTCCCCTATATTTTGCCCCCCTTCTTATGTTTGTTGTGTTTTGTCCATTGTATTTATTTACTTATTATTATTTATTTATTTAATGACTTTTATTGTATCTATACACCTTTTCATTTACTGATTTTATCTTTTATTTTATCATATTTTTAAGTTTTATGCGGGTTGACAGGGTGGCGGGACGGAGGGAGGGGACAGACGCGAGCCGGAATTCGCCTCTGTCCCCTCCTTGTCGCGTGCGGAAAAAAATACAATGCAGCGTGTACGAGTATTTGCACATGTATAAAAATCGGATGGCGCAGTAACAAAAATTCTAAATTATACAGCACAAGTTGCAGCAATGCATGCGCATAAGTTAAATTACCTGCATACCTCCGTTTCCTCAAACTGTGTGTTCATAACTGGCATTGGGAGGATCGCAGTGCCACCACTGCGAGGAGGCCCAGGACTCTGCGCGGCATACGCTGGAAGAATGTCCAGCGTGGTCGGCACCGCGCAGAGACCTAAGGGGCGTTATTGGGATGGACCTCCCGTTGCCGGTCGTGGTCGACCACATGATCGGCAGCGAGAGGTCAAGAGCAGCGATTGCCTCCTTCTGTGAGATTGTGATAACGCAGAAGGAGTCAGCGAAGAGCGAGAGGGAAGCCGACCCGCTCTCCGCCAGGAGGCTAGCATCGGCGGGGCAACCCCGACGAGGCCGACGGCCCCCGTAAGGGGCCGCAGACGTAATGGCGGCGGTGGTACTACTTAGTACTTCCACCGCCGCCAAGGGGGGCTGGCCGTTAAGGCGCCCCCGAGGTGGACAGGTCGCGGGGGGCGAGGTGGAGCAATAATCCCCTCCCCCCCTCTACAAAGATGCGACCTGCCGGTCGACCACCCTCCTTTTATTTTATAATATTTCATTTTACTCTATATTATAAATTTTATCTTTATCTTTTATTCCCCTATATTTTGCCCCCCTTCTTATGTTTGTTGTGTTTTGTCCATTGTATTTATTTACTTATTATTATTTATTTATTTAATGACTTTTATTTTATCTATACACCTTTTCATTTACTGATTTTATCTTTTATTTTATCATATTTTTAAGTTTTATGCGGGTTGACAGGGGGGCGGGACGGGGGGAGGGGACAGACGCGAGCCGGAACTCGCCTCTGTCCCTTCCTTGTCGCGTGCGGAAAAAAATACAATGCAGCGTGTACGAGTATTTGCACATGTATAAAAATCGGATGGCGCAGTAACAAAAATTCTAAATTATACAGCACAAGTTGCAGCAATGCATGCGCATAAGTTAAATTACCTGCATACCTCCGTTTCCTCAAACTGTGTGTTCATAACTGGCATTGGGAGGATCGCAGTGCCACCACTGCGAGGCGGCCCAGGACTCTGCGCGGCATACGCTGGAAGAATGTCCAGCGTGGTCGGCACCGCGCAGAGACCTAAGGGGCGTTATTGGGATGGACCTCCCGTTGCCGGTCGTGGTCGACCACATGATCGGCAGCGAGAGGTCAAGAGCAGCGATTGCCTCCTTCTGTGAGATTGTGATAACGCAGAAGGAGGCAGCGGAGAGGGAGAGGGAAGCCGACCCGCTCTCCGCCAGGAGGCTAGCATCGGCGGGGCAACCCCGACGAGGCCGACGGCCCCCGTAAGGGGCCGCAGACGTAATGGCGGCGGTGGTACTACTTAGTACTTCCACCGCCGCCAAGGGGGGCTGGCCGTTAAGGCGCCCCCGAGGTGGACAGGTCGCGGGGGGCGAGGAGGAGCAATAATCCCCTCCCCCCCTCTACAAAGATGCGACCTGCCGGTCGACCACCCTCCTTTTATTTTATAATATTTCATTTTACTCTATATTATAAATTTTATCTTTATCTTTTATTCCCCTATATTTTGCCCCCCTTCTTATGTTTGTTGTGTTTTGTCCATTGTATTTATTTACTTATTATTATTTATTTATTTAATGACTTTTATTTTATCTATACACCTTTTCATTTACTGATTTTATCTTTTATTTTATCATATTTTTAAGTTTTATGCGGGTTGACAGGGGGGCGGGACGGGGGGAGGGGACAGACGCGAGCCGGAACTCGCCTCTGTCCCTTCCTAGTCGCGTGCGGAAAAAAATACAATGCAGCGTGTACGAGTATTTGCACATGTATAAAAATCGGATGGCGCAGTAACAAAAATTCTAAATTATACAGCACAAGTTGCAGCAATGCATGCGCATAAGTTAAATTACCTGCATACCTCCGTTTCCTCAAACTGTGTGTTCATAACTGGCATTGGGAGGATCGCAGTGCCACCACTGCGAGGAGGCCCAGGACTCTGCGCGGCATACGCTGGAAGAATGTCCAGCGTGGTCGGCACCGCGCAGAGACCTAAGGGGCGTTATTGGGATGGACCTCCCGTTGCCGGTCGTGGTCGACCACATGATCGGCAGCGAGAGGTCAAGAGCAGCGATTGCCTCCTTCTGTGAGATTGTGATAACGCAGAAGGAGGCAGCGGAGAGGGAGAGGGAAGCCGACCCGCTCTCCGCCAGGAGGCTAGCATCGGCGGGGCAACCCCGACGAGGCCGACGGCCCCCGTAAGGGGCCGCAGACGTAATGGCGGCGGTGGTACTACTTAGTACTTCCACCGCCGCCAAGGGGGGCTGGCCGTTAAGGCGCCCCCGAGGTGGACAGGTCGCGGGGGGCGAGGTGGAGCAATAATCCCCTCCCCCCCTCTACAAAGATGCGACCTGCCGGTCGACCACCCTCCTTTTATTTTATAATATTTCATTTTACTCTATATTATAAATTTTATCTTTATCTTTTATTCCCCTATATTTTGCCCCCCTTCTTATGTTTGTTGTGTTTTGTCCATTGTATTTATTTACTTATTATTATTTATTTATTTAATGACTTTTATTGTATCTATACACCTTTTCATTTACTGATTTTATCTTTTATTTTATCATATTTTTAAGTTTTATGCGGGTTGACAGGGTGGCGGGACGGAGGGAGGGGACAGACGCGAGCCGGAATTCGCCTCTGTCCCCTCCTTGTCGCGTGCGGAAAAAAATACAATGCAGCGTGTACGAGTATTTGCACATGTATAAAAATCGGATGGCGCAGTAACAAAAATTCTAAATTATACAGCACAAGTTGCAGCAATGCATGCGCATAAGTTAAATTACCTGCATACCTCCGTTTCCTCAAACTGTGTGTTCATAACTGGCATTGGGAGGATCGCAGTGCCACCACTGCGAGGAGGCCCAGGACTCTGCGCGGCATACGCTGGAAGAATGTCCAGCGTGGTCGGCACCGCGCAGAGACCTAAGGGGCGTTATTGGGATGGACCTCCCGTTGCCGGTCGTGGTCGACCACATGATCGGCAGCGAGAGGTCAAGAGCAGCGATTGCCTCCTTCTGTGAGATTGTGATAACGCAGAAGGAGGCAGCGGAGAGGGAGAGGGAAGCCGACCCGCTCTCCGCCAGGAGGCTAGCATCGGCGGGGCAACCCCGACGAGGCCGACGGCCCCCGTAAGGGGCCGCAGACGTAATGGCGGCGGTGGTACTACTTAGTACTTCCACCGCCGCCAAGGGGGGCTGGCTGTTAAGGCGCCCCCGAGGTGGACAGGTCGCGGGGGGCGAGGAGGAGCAATAATCCCCTCCCCCCCTCTACAAAGATGCGACCTGCCGGTCGACCACCCTCCTTTTATTTTATAATATTTCATTTTACTCTATATTATAAATTTTATCTTTATCTTTTATTCCCCTATGTTTTGCCCCCCTTCTTATGTTTGTTGTGTTTTGTCCATTGTATTTATTTACTTATTATTATTTATTTATTTAATGACTTTTATTTTATCTATACACCTTTTCATTTACTGATTTTATCTTTTATTTTATCATATTTTTAAGTTTTATGCGGGTTGACAGGGGGGCGGGACGGGGGGAGGGGACAGACGCGAGCCGGAACTCGCCTCTGTCCCTTCCTTGTCGCGTGCGGAAAAAAATACAATGCAGCGTGTACGAGTATTTGCACATGTATAAAAATCGGATGGCGCAGTAACAAAAATTCTAAATTATACAGCACAAGTTGCAGCAATGCATGCGCATAAGTTAAATTACCTGCATACCTCCGTTTCCTCAAACTGTGTGTTCATAACTGGCATTGGGAGGATCGCAGTGCCACCACTGCGAGGCGGCCCAGGACTCTGCGCGGCATACGCTGGAAGAATGTCCAGCGTGGTCGGCACCGCGCAGAGACCTAAGGGGCGTTATTGGGATGGACCTCCCGTTGCCGGTCGTGGTCGACCACATGATCGGCAGCGAGAGGTCAAGAGCAGCGATTGCCTCCTTCTGTGAGATTGTGATAACGCAGAAGGAGGCAGCGGAGAGGGAGAGGGAAGCCGACCCGCTCTCCGCCAGGAGGCTAGCATCGGCGGGGCAACCCCGACGAGGCCGACGGCCCCCGTAAGGGGCCGCAGACGTAATGGCGGCGGTGGTACTACTTAGTACTTCCACCGCCGCCAAGGGGGGCTGGCTGTTAAGGCGCCCCCGAGGTGGACAGGTCGCGGGGGGCGAGGAGGAGCAATAATCCCCTCCCCCCCTCTACAAAGATGCGACCTGCCGGTCGACCACCCTCCTTTTATTTTATAATATTTCATTTTACTCTATATTATAAATTTTATCTTTATCTTTTATTCCCCTATGTTTTGCCCCCCTTCTTATGTTTGTTGTGTTTTGTCCATTGTATTTATTTACTTATTATTATTTATTTATTTAATGACTTTTATTTTATCTATACACCTTTTCATTTACTGATTTTATCTTTTATTTTATCATATTTTTAAGTTTTATGCGGGTTGACAGGGGGGCGGGACGGGGGGAGGGGACAGACGCGAGCCGGAACTCGCCTCTGTCCCTTCCTTGTCGCGTGCGGAAAAAAATACAATGCAGCGTGTACGAGTATTTGCACATGTATAAAAATCGGATGGCGCAGTAACAAAAATTCTAAATTATACAGCACAAGTTGCAGCAATGCATGCGCATAAGTTAAATTACCTGCATACCTCCGTTTCCTCAAACTGTGTGTTCATAACTGGCATTGGGAGGATCGCAGTGCCACCACTGCGAGGCGGCCCAGGACTCTGCGCGGCATACGCTGGAAGAATGTCCAGCGTGGTCGGCACCGCGCAGAGACCTAAGGGGCGTTATTGGGATGGACCTCCCGTTGCCGGTCGTGGTCGACCACATGATCGGCAGCGAGAGGTCAAGAGCAGCGATTGCCTCCTTCTGTGAGATTGTGATAACGCAGAAGGAGGCAGCGGAGAGGGAGAGGGAAGCCGACCCGCTCTCCGCCAGGAGGCTAGCATCGGCGGGGCAACCCCGACGAGGCCGACGGCCCCCGTAAGGGGCCGCAGACGTAATGGCGGCGGTGGTACTACTTAGTACTTCCACCGCCGCCAAGGGGGGCTGGCCGTTAAGGCGCCCCCGAGGTGGACAGGTCGCGGGGGGCGAGGAGGAGCAATAATCCCCTCCCCCCCTCTACAAAGATGCGACCTGCCGGTCGACCACCCTCCTTTTATTTTATAATATTTCATTTTACTCTATATTATAAATTTTATCTTTATCTTTTATTCCCCTATATTTTGCCCCCCTTCTTATGTTTGTTGTGTTTTGTCCATTGTATTTATTTACTTATTATTATTTATTTATTTAATGACTTTTATTTTATCTATACACCTTTTCATTTACTGATTTTATCTTTTATTTTATCATATTTTTAAGTTTTATGCGGGTTGACAGGGGGGCGGGACGGGGGGAGGGGACAGACGCGAGCCGGAACTCGCCTCTGTCCCTTCCTTGTCGCGTGCGGAAAAAAATACAATGCAGCGTGTACGAGTATTTGCACATGTATAAAAATCGGATGGCGCAGTAACAAAAATTCTAAATTATACAGCACAAGTTGCAGCAATGCATGCGCATAAGTTAAATTACCTGCATACCTCCGTTTCCTCAAACTGTGTGTTCATAACTGGCATTGGGAGGATCGCAGTGCCACCACTGCGAGGAGGCCCAGGACTCTGCGCGGCATACGCTGGAAGAATGTCCAGCGTGGTCGGCACCGCGCAGAGACCTAAGGGGCGTTATTGGGATGGACCTCCCGTTGCCGGTCGTGGTCGACCACATGATCGGCAGCGAGAGGTCAAGAGCAGCGATTGCCTCCTTCTGTGAGATTGTGATAACGCAGAAGGAGGCAGCGGAGAGGGAGAGGGAAGCCGACCCGCTCTCCGCCAGGAGGCTAGCATCGGCGGGGCAACCCCGACGAGGCCGACGGCCCCCGTAAGGGGCCGCAGACGTAATGGCGGCGGTGGTACTACTTAGTACTTCCACCGCCGCCAAGGGGGGCTGGCCGTTAAGGCGCCCCCGAGGTGGACAGGTCGCGGGGGGCGAGGTGGAGCAATAATCCCCTCCCCCCCCTCTACAAAGATGCGACCTGCCGGTCGACCACCCTCCTTTTATTTTATAATATTTCATTTTACTCTATATTATAAATTTTATCTTTATCTTTTATTCCCCTATATTTTGCCCCCCTTCTTATGTTTGTTGTGTTTTGTCCATTGTATTTATTTACTTATTATTATTTATTTATTTAATGACTTTTATTGTATCTATACACCTTTTCATTTACTGATTTTATCTTTTATTTTATCATATTTTTAAGTTTTATGCGGGTTGACAGGGTGGCGGGACGGAGGGAGGGGACAGACGCGAGCCGGAATTCGCCTCTGTCCCCTCCTTGTCGCGTGCGGAAAAAAATACAATGCAGCGTGTACGAGTATTTGCACATGTATAAAAATCGGATGGCGCAGTAACAAAAATTCTAAATTATACAGCACAAGTTGCAGCAATGCATGCGCATAAGTTAAATTACCTGCATACCTCCGTTTCCTCAAACTGTGTGTTCATAACTGGCATTGGGAGGATCGCAGTGCCACCACTGCGAGGAGGCCCAGGACTCTGCGCGGCATACGCTGGAAGAATGTCCAGCCTGGTCGGCACCGCGTAGAGACCTAAGGGGAGTTATTGGGATGGACCTCCCGTTGCCGGTCGTGGTCGACCACATGATCGGCAGCGAGAGGTCAAGAGCAGCGATTGCCTCCTTCTGTGAGATTGTGATAACGCAGAAGGAGTCAGCGAAGAGCGAGAGGGAAGCCGACCCGCTCTCCGCCAGGAGGCTAGCATCGGCGGGGCAACCCCGACGAGGCCGACGGCCCCCGTAAGGGGCCGCAGACGTAATGGCGGCGGTGGTACTACTTAGTACTTCCACCGCCGCCAAGGGGGGCTGGCCGTTAAGGCGCCCCCGAGGTGGACAGGTCGCGGGGGGCGAGGTGGAGCAATAATCCCCTCCCCCCCTCTACAAAGATGCGACCTGCCGGTCGACCACCCTCCTTTTATTTTATAATATTTCATTTTACTCTATATTATAAATTTTATCTTTATCTTTTATTCCCCTATATTTTGCCCCCCTTCTTATGTTTGTTGTGTTTTGTCCATTGTATTTATTTACTTATTATTATTTATTTATTTAATGACTTTTATTTTATCTATACACCTTTTCATTTACTGATTTTATCTTTTATTTTATCATATTTTTAAGTTTTATGCGGGTTGACAGGGGGGCGGGACGGGGGGAGGGGACAGACGCGAGCCGGAACTCGCCTCTGTCCCTTCCTTGTCGCGTGCGGAAAAAAATACAATGCAGCGTGTACGAGTATTTGCACATGTATAAAAATCGGATGGCGCAGTAACAAAAATTCTAAATTATACAGCACAAGTTGCAGCAATGCATGCGCATAAGTTAAATTACCTGCATACCTCCGTTTCCTCAAACTGTATGTTCATAACTGGCATTGGGAGGATCGCAGTGCCACCACTGCGAGGCGGCCCAGGACTCTGCGCGGCATACGCTGGAAGAATGTCCAGCGTGGTCGGCACCGCGCAGAGACCTAAGGGGCGTTATTGGGATGGACCTCCCGTTGCCGGTCGTGGTCGACCACATGATCGGCAGCGAGAGGTCAAGAGCAGCGATTGCCTCCTTCTGTGAGATTGTGATAACGCAGAAGGAGGCAGCGGAGAGGGAGAGGGAAGCCGACCCGCTCTCCGCCAGGAGGCTAGCATCGGCGGGGCAACCCCGACGAGGCCGACGGCCCCCGTAAGGGGCCGCAGACGTAATGGCGGCGGTGGTACTACTTAGTACTTCCACCGCCGCCAAGGGGGGCTGGCCGTTAAGGCGCCCCCGAGGTGGACAGGTCGCGGGGGGCGAGGTGGAGCAATAATCCCCTCCCCCCCCTCTACAAAGATGCGACCTGCCGGTCGACCACCCTCCTTTTATTTTATAATATTTCATTTTACTCTATATTATAAATTTTATCTTTATCTTTTGTTCCCCTACATTTTGCCCCCCTTCTTATGTTTGTTGTGTTTTGTCCATTGTATTTATTTACTTATTATTATTTATTTATTTAATGACTTTTATTTTATCTATACACCTTTTCATTTACTGATTTTATCTTTTATTTTATCATATTTTTAAGTTTTATGCGGGTTGACAGGGGGGCGGGACGGAGGGAGGGGACAGACGCGAGCCGGAATTCGCCTCTGTCCCCTCCTTGTCGCGTGCGGAAAAAAATACAATGCAGCGTGTACGAGTATTTGCACATGTATAAAAATCGGATGGCGCAGTAACAAAAATTCTAAATTATACAGCACAAGTTGCAGCAATGCATGCGCATAAGTTAAATTACCTGCATACCTCCGTTTCCTCAAACTGTGTGTTCATAACTGGCATTGGGAGGATCGCAGTGCCACCACTGCGAGGAGGCCCAGGACTCTGCGCGGCATACGCTGGAAGAATGTCCAGCGTGGTCGGCACCGCGCAGAGACCTAAGGGGCGTTATTGGGATGGACCTCCCGTTGCCGGTCGTGGTCGACCACATGATCGGCAGCGAGAGGTCAAGAGCAGCGATTGCCTCCTTCTGTGAGATTGTGATAACGCAGAAGGAGGCAGCGGAGAGGGAGAGGGAAGCCGACCCGCTCTCCGCCAGGAGGCTAGCATCGGCGGGGCAACCCCGACGAGGCCGACGGCCCCCGTAAGGGGCCGCAGACGTAATGGCGGCGGTGGTACTACTTAGTACTTCCACCGCCGCCAAGGGGGGCTGGCCGTTAAGGCGCCCCCGAGGTGGACAGGTCGCGGGGGGCGAGGTGGAGCAATAATCCCCTCCCCCCCTCTACAAAGATGCGACCTGCCGGTCGACCACCCTCCTTTTATTTTATAATATTTCATTTTACTCTATATTATAAATTTTATCTTTATCTTTTATTCCCCTATATTTTGCCCCCCTTCTTATGTTTGTTGTGTTTTGTCCATTGTATTTATTTACTTATTATTATTTATTTATTTAATGACTTTTATTTTATCTATACACCTTTTCATTTACTGATTTTATCTTTTATTTTATCATATTTTTAAGTTTTATGCGGGTTGACAGGGGGGCGGGACGGAGGGAGGGGACAGACGCGAGCCGGAATTCGCCTCTGTCCCCTCCTTGTCGCGTGCGGAAAAAAATACAATGCAGCGTGTACGAGTATTTGCACATGTATAAAAATCGGATGGCGCAGTAACAAAAATTCTAAATTATACAGCACAAGTTGCAGCAATGCATGCGCATAAGTTAAATTACCTGCATACCTCCGTTTCCTCAAACTGTGTGTTCATAACTGGCATTGGGAGGATCGCAGTGCCACCACTGCGAGGAGCCCCAGGACTCTGCGCGGCATACGCTGGAAGAATGTCCAGCCTGGTCGGCACCGCGTAGAGACCTAAGGGGAGTTATTGGGATGGACCTCCCGTTGCCGGTCGTGGTCGACCACATGATCGGCAGCGAGAGGTCAAGAGCAGCGATTGCCTCCTTCTGTGAGATTGTGATAACGCAGAAGGAGTCAGCGAAGAGGGAGAGGGAAGCCGACCCGCTCTCCGCCAGGAGGCTAGCATCGGCGGGGCAACCCCGACGAGGCCGACGGCCCCCGTAAGGGGCCGCAGACGTAATGGCGGCGGTGGTACTACTTAGTACTTCCACCGCCGCCAAGGGGGGCTGGCCGTTAAGGCGCCCCCGAGGTGGACAGGTCGCGGGGGGCGAGGTGGAGCAATAATCCCCTACCCCCCCTCTACAAAGATGCGACCTGCCGGTCGACCACCCTCCTTTTATTTTATAATATTTCATTTTACTCTATATTATAAATTTTATCTTTATCTTTTATTCCCCTATATTTTGCCCCCCTTCTTATGTTTGTTGTGTTTTGTCCATTGTATTTATTTACTTATTATTATTTATTTATTTAATGACTTTTATTTTATCGATACACCTTTTCATTTACTGATTTTATCTTTTATTTTATCATATTTTTAAGTTTTATGCGGGTTGACAGGGGGGCGGGACGGGAGGAGGGGACAGACGCGAGCCGGAACTCGCCTCTGTCCCTTCCTTGTCGCGTGCGGAAAAAAATACAATGCAGCGTGTACGAGTATTTGCACATGTATAAAAATCGGATGGCGCAGTAACAAAAATTCTAAATTATACAGCACAAGTTGCAGCAATGCATGCGCATAAGTTAAATTACCTGCATACCTCCGTTTCCTCAAACTGTGTGTTCATAACTGGCATTGGGAGGATCGCAGTGCCACCACTGCGAGGCGGCCCAGGACTCTGCGCGGCATACGCTGGAAGAATGTCCAGCGTGGTCGGCACCGCGCAGAGACCTAAGGGGCGTTATTGGGATGGACCTCCCGTTGCCGGTCGTGGTCGACCACATGATCGGCAGCGAGAGGTCAAGAGCAGCGATTGCCTCCTTCTGTGAGATTGTGATAACGCAGAAGGAGGCAGCGGAGAGGGAGAGGGAAGCCGACCCGCTCTCCGCCAGGAGGCTAGCATCGGCGGGGCAACCCCGACGAGGCCGACGGCCCCCGTAAGGGGCCGCAGACGTAATGGCGGCGGTGGTACTACTTAGTACTTCCACCGCCGCCAAGGGGGGCTGGCCGTTAAGGCGCCCCCGAGGTGGACAGGTCGCGGGGGGCGAGGTGGAGCAATAATCCCCTCCCCCCCCTCTACAAAGATGCGACCTGCCGGTCGACCACCCTCCTTTTATTTTATAATATTTCATTTTACTCTATATTATAAATTTTATCTTTATCTTTTGTTCCCCTACATTTTGCCCCCCTTCTTATGTTTGTTGTGTTTTGTCCATTGTATTTATTTACTTATTATTATTTATTTATTTAATGACTTTTATTTTATCTATACACCTTTTCATTTACTGATTTTATCTTTTATTTTATCATATTTTTAAGTTTTATGCGGGTTGACAGGGGGGCGGGACGGAGGGAGGGGACAGACGCGAGCCGGAATTCGCCTCTGTCCCCTCCTTGTCGCGTGCGGAAAAAAATACAATGCAGCGTGTACGAGTATTTGCACATGTATAAAAATCGGATGGCGCAGTAACAAAAATTCTAAATTATACAGCACAAGTTGCAGCAATGCATGCGCATAAGTTAAATTACCTGCATACCTCCGTTTCCTCAAACTGTGTGTTCATAACTGGCATTGGGAGGATCGCAGTGCCACCACTGCGAGGAGGCCCAGGACTCTGCGCGGCATACGCTGGAAGAATGTCCAGCGTGGTCGGCACCGCGCAGAGACCTAAGGGGCGTTATTGGGATGGACCTCCCGTTGCCGGTCGTGGTCGACCACATGATCGGCAGCGAGAGGTCAAGAGCAGCGATTGCCTCCTTCTGTGAGATTGTGATAACGCAGAAGGAGGCAGCGGAGAGGGAGAGGGAAGCCGACCCGCTCTCCGCCAGGAGGCTAGCATCGGCGGGGCAACCCCGACGAGGCCGACGGCCCCCGTAAGGGGCCGCAGACGTAATGGCGGCGGTGGTACTACTTAGTACTTCCACCGCCGCCAAGGGGGGCTGGCCGTTAAGGCGCCCCCGAGGTGGACAGGTCGCGGGGGGCGAGGTGGAGCAATAATCCCCTCCCCCCCTCTACAAAGATGCGACCTGCCGGTCGACCACCCTCCTTTTATTTTATAATATTTCATTTTACTCTATATTATAAATTTTATCTTTATCTTTTATTCCCCTATATTTTGCCCCCCTTCTTATGTTTGTTGTGTTTTGTCCATTGTATTTATTTACTTATTATTATTTATTTATTTAATGACTTTTATTTTATCTATACACCTTTTCATTTACTGATTTTATCTTTTATTTTATCATATTTTTAAGTTTTATGCGGGTTGACAGGGGGGCGGGACGGAGGGAGGGGACAGACGCGAGCCGGAATTCGCCTCTGTCCCCTCCTTGTCGCGTGCGGAAAAAAATACAATGCAGCGTGTACGAGTATTTGCACATGTATAAAAATCGGATGGCGCAGTAACAAAAATTCTAAATTATACAGCACAAGTTGCAGCAATGCATGCGCATAAGTTAAATTACCTGCATACCTCCGTTTCCTCAAACTGTGTGTTCATAACTGGCATTGGGAGGATCGCAGTGCCACCACTGCGAGGAGCCCCAGGACTCTGCGCGGCATACGCTGGAAGAATGTCCAGCCTGGTCGGCACCGCGTAGAGACCTAAGGGGAGTTATTGGGATGGACCTCCCGTTGCCGGTCGTGGTCGACCACATGATCGGCAGCGAGAGGTCAAGAGCAGCGATTGCCTCCTTCTGTGAGATTGTGATAACGCAGAAGGAGTCAGCGAAGAGGGAGAGGGAAGCCGACCCGCTCTCCGCCAGGAGGCTAGCATCGGCGGGGCAACCCCGACGAGGCCGACGGCCCCCGTAAGGGGCCGCAGACGTAATGGCGGCGGTGGTACTACTTAGTACTTCCACCGCCGCCAAGGGGGGCTGGCCGTTAAGGCGCCCCCGAGGTGGACAGGTCGCGGGGGGCGAGGTGGAGCAATAATCCCCTACCCCCCCTCTACAAAGATGCGACCTGCCGGTCGACCACCCTCCTTTTATTTTATAATATTTCATTTTACTCTATATTATAAATTTTATCTTTATCTTTTATTCCCCTATATTTTGCCCCCCTTCTTATGTTTGTTGTGTTTTGTCCATTGTATTTATTTACTTATTATTATTTATTTATTTAATGACTTTTATTTTATCGATACACCTTTTCATTTACTGATTTTATCTTTTATTTTATCATATTTTTAAGTTTTATGCGGGTTGACAGGGGGGCGGGACGGGAGGAGGGGACAGACGCGAGCCGGAACTCGCCTCTGTCCCTTCCTTGTCGCGTGCGGAAAAAAATACAATGCAGCGTGTACGAGTATTTGCACATGTATAAAAATCGGATGGCGCAGTAACAAAAATTCTAAATTATACAGCACAAGTTGCAGCAATGCATGCGCATAAGTTAAATTACCTGCATACCTCCGTTTCCTCAAACTGTGTGTTCATAACTGGCATTGGGAGGATCGCAGTGCCACCACTGCGAGGCGGCCCAGGACTCTGCGCGGCATACGCTGGAAGAATGTCCAGCGTGGTCGGCACCGCGCAGAGACCTAAGGGGCGTTATTGGGATGGACCTCCCGTTGCCGGTCGTGGTCGACCACATGATCGGCAGCGAGAGGTCAAGAGCAGCGATTGCCTCCTTCTGTGAGATTGTGATAACGCAGAAGGAGGCAGCGGAGAGGGAGAGGGAAGCCGACCCGCTCTCCGCCAGGAGGCTAGCATCGGCGGGGCAACCCCGACGAGGCCGACGGCCCCCGTAAGGGGCCGCAGACGTAATGGCGGCGGTGGTACTACTTAGTACTTCCACCGCCGCCAAGGGGGGCTGGCCGTTAAGGCGCCCCCGAGGTGGACAGGTCGCGGGGGGCGAGGTGGAGCAATAATCCCCTCCCCCCCCTCTACAAAGATGCGACCTGCCGGTCGACCACCCTCCTTTTATTTTATAATATTTCATTTTACTCTATATTATAAATTTTATCTTTATCTTTTATTCCCCTATATTTTGCCCCCCTTCTTATGTTTGTTGTGTTTTGTCCATTGTATTTATTTACTTATTATTATTTATTTATTTAATGACTTTTATTTTATCTATACACCTTTTCATTTACTGATTTTATCTTTTATTTTATCATATTTTTAAGTTTTATGCGGGTTGACAGGGGGGCGGGACGGGGGGAGGGGACAGACGCGAGCCGGAACTCGCCTCTGTCCCTTCCTTGTCGCGTGCGGAAAAAAATACAATGCAGCGTGTACGAGTATTTGCACATGTATAAAAATCGGATGGCGCAGTAACAAAAATTCTAAATTATACAGCACAAGTTGCAGCAATGCATGCGCATAAGTTAAATTACCTGCATACCTCCGTTTCCTCAAACTGTGTGTTCATAACTGGCATTGGGAGGATCGCAGTGCCACCACTGCGAGGCGGCCCAGGACTCTGCGCGGCATACGCTGGAAGAATGTCCAGCGTGGTCGGCACCGCGCAGAGACCTAAGGGGCGTTATTGGGATGGACCTCCCGTTGCCGGTCGTGGTCGACCACATGATCGGCAGCGAGAGGTCAAGAGCAGCGATTGCCTCCTTCTGTGAGATTGTGATAACGCAGAAGGAGGCAGCGGAGAGGGAGAGGGAAGCCGACCCGCTCTCCGCCAGGAGGCTAGCATCGGCGGGGCAACCCCGACGAGGCCGACGGCCCCCGTAAGGGGCCGCAGACGTAATGGCGGCGGTGGTACTACTTAGTACTTCCACCGCCGCCAAGGGGGGCTGGCTGTTAAGGCGCCCCCGAGGTGGACAGGTCGCGGGGGGCGAGGAGGAGCAATAATCCCCTCCCCCCCTCTACAAAGATGCGACCTGCCGGTCGACCACCCTCCTTTTATTTTATAATATTTCATTTTACTCTATATTATAAATTTTATCTTTATCTTTTATTCCCCTATGTTTTGCCCCCCTTCTTATGTTTGTTGTGTTTTGTCCATTGTATTTATTTACTTATTATTATTTATTTATTTAATGACTTTTATTTTATCTATACACCTTTTCATTTACTGATTTTATCTTTTATTTTATCATATTTTTAAGTTTTATGCGGGTTGACAGGGGGGCGGGACGGGGGGAGGGGACAGACGCGAGCCGGAACTCGCCTCTGTCCCTTCCTTGTCGCGTGCGGAAAAAAATACAATGCAGCGTGTACGAGTATTTGCACATGTATAAAAATCGGATGGCGCAGTAACAAAAATTCTAAATTATACAGCACAAGTTGCAGCAATGCATGCGCATAAGTTAAATTACCTGCATACCTCCGTTTCCTCAAACTGTGTGTTCATAACTGGCATTGGGAGGATCGCAGTGCCACCACTGCGAGGCGGCCCAGGACTCTGCGCGGCATACGCTGGCAGAATGTCCAGCGTGGTCGGCACCGCGCAGAGACCTAAGGGGCGTTATTGGGATGGACCTCCCGTTGCCGGTCGTGGTCGACCACATGATCGGCAGCGAGAGGTCAAGAGCAGCGATTGCCTCCTTCTGTGAGATTGTGATAACGCAGAAGGAGGCAGCGGAGAGGGAGAGGGAAGCCGACCCGCTCTCCGCCAGGAGGCTAGCATCGGCGGGGCAACCCCGACGAGGCCGACGGCCCCCGTAAGGGGCCGCAGACGTAATGGCGGCGGTGGTACTACTTAGTACTTCCACCGCCGCCAAGGGGGGCTGGCCGTTAAGGCGCCCCCGAGGTGGACAGGTCGCGGGGGGCGAGGTGGAGCAATAATCCCCTCCCCCCCCTCTACAAAGATGCGACCTGCCGGTCGACCACCCTCCTTTTATTTTATAATATTTCATTTTACTCTATATTATAAATTTTATCTTTATCTTTTATTCCCCTATATTTTGCCCCCCTTCTTATGTTTGTTGTGTTTTGTCCATTGTATTAATTTACTTATTATTATTTATTCATTTAATGACTTTTATTGTATCTATACACCTTTTCATTTACTGATTTTATCTTTTATTTTATCATATTTTTAAGTTTTATGCGGGTTGACCAGGGTGGTGGGACGGGGGGAGGGGACAGACGCGAGCCGGAACTCGCCTCTGTCCCCTCCTTGTCGCGTGCGGAAAAAAATACAATGCAGCGTGTACGAGTATTTGCACATGTATAAAAATCGGATGGCGCGGTAACAAAAATTCTAAATTATACAGCACAAGTTGCAGCAATGCATGCGCATAAGTTAAATTACCTGCATACCTCCGTTTCCTCAAACTGTGTGTTCATAACTGGCATTGGGAGGATCGCAGTGCCACCACTGCGAGGAGGCCCAGGACTCTGCGCGGCATACGCTGGAAGAATGTTCAGCCTGGTCGGCACCGCGTAGAGACCTAAGGGGAGTTATTGGGATGGACCTCCCGTTGCCGGTCGTGGTCGACCACATGATCGGCAGCGAGAGGTCAAGAGCAGCGATTGCCTCCTTCTGTGAGATTGTGATAACGCAGAAGGAGTCAGCGAAGAGGGAGAGGGAAGCCGACCCGCTCTCCGCCAGGAGGCTAGCATCGGCGGGGCAACCCCGACGAGGCCGACGGCCCCCGTGAGGGGCCGCAGACGTAATGGCGGCGGTGGTACTACTTAGTACTTCCACCGCCGCCAAGGGGGGCTGGCCGTTAAGGCGCCCCCGAGGTGGACAGGTCGCGGGGGGCGAGGTGGAGCAATAATCCCCTCCCCCCCTCTACAAAGATGCGACCTGCCGGTCGACCACCCTCCTTTTATTTTATAATATTTCATTTTACTCTATATTATAAATTTTATCTTTATCTTTTATTCCCCTATATTTTGCCCCCCTTCCTATGTTTGTTGTGTTTTGTCCATTGTATTTATTTACTTATTATTATTTATTTATTTAATGACTTTTATTTTATCTATACACCTTTTCATTTACTGATTTTATCTTTTATTTTATCATATTTTTAAGTTTTATGCGGGTTGACAGGGGGGCGGGACGGGGGGAGGGGACAGACGCGAGCCGGAACTCGCCTCTGTCCCTTCCTTGTCGCGTGCGGAAAAAAATACAATGCAGCGTGTACGAGTATTTGCACATGTATAAAAATCGGATGGCGCAGTAACAAAAATTCTAAATTATACAGCACAAGTTGCAGCAATGCATGCGCATAAGTTAAATTACCTGCATACCTCCGTTTCCTCAAACTGTGTGTTCATAACTGGCATTGGGAGGATCGCAGTGCCACCACTGCGAGGAGGCCCAGGACTCTGCGCGGCATACGCTGGAAGAATGTCCAGCGTGGTCGGCACCGCGCAGAGACCTAAGGGGCGTTATTGGGATGGACCTCCCGTTGCCGGTCGTGGTCGACCACATGATCGGCAGCGAGAGGTCAAGAGCAGCGATTGCCTCCTTCTGTGAGATTGTGATAACGCAGAAGGAGGCAGCGGAGAGGGAGAGGGAAGCCGACCCGCTCTCCGCCAGGAGGCTAGCATCGGCGGGGCAACCCCGACGAGGCCGACGGCCCCCGTAAGGGGCCGCAGACGTAATGGCGGCGGTGGTACTACTTAGTACTTCCACCGCCGCCAAGGGGGGCTGGCCGTTAAGGCGCCCCCGAGGTGGACAGGTCGCGGGGGGCGAGGTGGAGCAATAATCCCCTCCCCCCCCCTCTACAAAGATGCGACCTGCCGGTCGACCACCCTCCTTTTATTTTATAATATTTCATTTTACTCTATATTATAAATTTTATCTTTATCTTTTATTCCCCTATATTTTGCCCCCCTTCTTATGTTTGTTGTGTTTTGTCCATTGTATTTATTTACTTATTATTATTTATTTATTTAATGACTTTTATTGTATCTATACACCTTTTCATTTACTGATTTTATCTTTTATTTTATCATATTTTTAAGTTTTATGCGGGTTGACAGGGTGGCGGGACGGAGGGAGGGGACAGACGCGAGCCGGAATTCGCCTCTGTCCCCTCCTTGTCGCGTGCGGAAAAAAATACAATGCAGCGTGTACGAGTATTTGCACATGTATAAAAATCGGATGGCGCAGTAAAAAAAATTCTAAATTATACAGCACAAGTTGCAGCAATGCATGCGCATAAGTTAAATTACCTGCATACCTCCGTTTCCTCAAACTGTGTGTTCATAACTGGCATTGGGAGGATCGCAGTGCCACCACTGCGAGGAGGCCCAGGACTCTGCGCGGCATACGCTGGAAGAATGTCCAGCCTGGTCGGCACCGCGTAGAGACCTAAGGGGAGTTATTGGGATGGACCTCCCGTTGCCGGTCGTGGTCGACCACATGATCGGCAGCGAGAGGTCAAGAGCAGCGATTGCCTCCTTCTGTGAGATTGTGATAACGCAGAAGGAGTCAGCGAAGAGGGAGAGGGAAGCCGACCCGCTCTCCGCCAGGAGGCTAGCATCGGCGGGGCAACCCCGACGAGGCCGACGGCCCCCGTAAGGGGCCGCAGACGTAATGGCGGCGGTGGTACTACTTAGTACTTCCACCGCCGCCAAGGGGGGCTGGCCGCTAAGGCGCCCCCGAGGTGGACAGGTCGCGGGGGGCGAGGTGGAGCAATAATCCCCTCCCCCCCTCTACAAAGATGCGACCTGCCGGTCGACCACCCTCCTTTTATTTTATAATATTTCATTTTACTCTATATTATAAATTTTATCTTTATCTTTTATTCCCCTATATTTTGCCCCCCTTCTTATGTTTGTTGTGTTTTGTCCATTGTATTTATTTACTTATTATTATTTATTTATTTAATGACTTTTATTTTATCTATACACCTTTTCATTTACTGATTTTATCTTTTATTTTATCATATTTTTAAGTTTTATGCGGGTTGACAGGGGGGCGGGACGGAGGGAGGGGACAGACGCGAGCCGGAATTCGCCTCTGTCCCCTCCTTGTCGCGTGCGGAAAAAAATACAATGCAGCGTGTACGAGTATTTGCACATGTATAAAAATCGGATGGCGCAGTAACAAAAATTCTAAATTATACAGCACAAGTTGCAGCAATGCATGCGCATAAGTTAAATTACCTGCATACCTCCGTTTCCTCAAACTGTGTGTTCATAACTGGCATTGGGAGGATCGCAGTGCCACCACTGCGAGGAGGCCCAGGACTCTGCGCGGCATACGCTGGAAGAATGTCCAGCGTGGTCGGCACCGCGCAGAGACCTAAGGGGCGTTATTGGGATGGACCTCCCGTTGCCGGTCGTGGTCGACCACATGATCGGCAGCGAGAGGTCAAGAGCAGCGATTGCCTCCTTCTGTGAGATTGTGATAACGCAGAAGGAGGCAGCGGAGAGGGAGAGGGAAGCCGACCCGCTCTCCGCCAGGAGGCTAGCATCGGCGGGGCAACCCCGACGAGGCCGACGGCCCCCGTAAGGGGCCGCAGACGTAATGGCGGCGGTGGTACTACTTAGTACTTCCACCGCCGCCAAGGGGGGCTGGCCGTTAAGGCGCCCCCGAGGTGGACAGGTCGCGGGGGGCGAGGTGGAGCAATAATCCCCTCCCCCCCTCTACAAAGATGCGACCTGCCGGTCGACCACCCTCCTTTTATTTTATAATATTTCATTTTACTCTATATTATAAATTTTATCTTTATCTTTTATTCCCCTATATTTTGCCCCCCTTCTTATGTTTGTTGTGTTTTGTCCATTGTATTTATTTACTTATTATTATTTATTTATTTAATGACTTTTATTTTATCTATACACCTTTTCATTTACTGATTTTATCTTTTATTTTATCATATTTTTAAGTTTTATGCGGGTTGACAGGGGGGCGGGACGGGGGGAGGGGACAGACGCGAGCCGGAACTCGCCTCTGTCCCTTCCTTGTCGCGTGCGGAAAAAAATACAATGCAGCGTGTACGAGTATTTGCACATGTATAAAAATCGGATGGCGCAGTAACAAAAATTCTAAATTATACAGCACAAGTTGCAGCAATGCATGCGCATAAGTTAAATTACCTGCATACCTCCGTTTCCTCAAACTGTGTGTTCATAACTGGCATTGGGAGGATCGCAGTGCCACCACTGCGAGGCGGCCCAGGACTCTGCGCGGCATACGCTGGAAGAATGTCCAGCGTGGTCGGCACCGCGCAGAGACCTAAGGGGCGTTATTGGGATGGACCTCCCGTTGCCGGTCGTGGTCGATCACATGATCGGCAGCGAGAGGTCAAGAGCAGCGATTGCCTCCTTCTGTGAGATTGTGGTAACGCAGAAGGAGGCAGCGGAGAGGGAGAGGGAAGCCGACCCGCTCTCCGCCAGGAGGCTAGCATCGGCGGGGCAACCCCGACGAGGCCGACGGCCCCCGTAAGGGGCCGCAGACGTAATGGCGGCGGTGGTACTACTTAGTACTTCCACCGCCGCCAAGGGGGGCTGGCCGTTAAGGCGCCCCCGAGGTGGACAGGTCGCGGGGGGCGAGGTGGAGCAATAATCCCCTCCCCCCCCTCTACAAAGATGCGACCTGCCGGTCGACCACCCTCCTTTTATTTTATAATATTTCATTTTACTCTATATTATAAATTTTATCTTTATCTTTTATTCCCCTACATTTTGCCCCCCTTCTTATGTTTGTTGTGTTTTGTCCATTGTATTTATTTACTTATTATTATTTATTTATTTAATGACTTTTATTTTATCTATACACCTTTTCATTTACTGATTTTATCTTTTATTTTATCATATTTTTAAGTTTTATGCGGGTTGACAGGGGGGCGGGACGGAGGGAGGGGACAGACGCGAGCCGGAATTCGCCTCTGTCCCCTCCTTGTCGCGTGCGGAAAAAAATACAATGCAGCGTGTACGAGTATTTGCACATGTATAAAAATCGGATGGCGCAGTAACAAAAATTCTAAATTATACAGCACAAGTTGCAGCAATGCATGCGCATAAGTTAAATTACCTGCATACCTCCGTTTCCTCAAACTGTGTGTTCATAACTGGCATTGGGAGGATCGCAGTGCCACCACTGCGAGGAGGCCCAGGACTCTGCGCGGCATACGCTGGAAGAATGTCCAGCGTGGTCGGCACCGCGCAGAGACCTAAGGGGCGTTATTGGGATGGACCTCCCGTTGCCGGTCGTGGTCGACCACATGATCGGCAGCGAGAGGTCAAGAGCAGCGATTGCCTCCTTCTGTGAGATTGTGATAACGCAGAAGGAGGCAGCGGAGAGGGAGAGGGAAGCCGACCCGCTCTCCGCCAGGAGGCTAGCATCGGCGGGGCAACCCCGACGAGGCCGACGGCCCCCGTAAGGGGCCGCAGACGTAATGGCGGCGGTGGTACTACTTAGTACTTCCACCGCCGCCAAGGGGGGCTGGCCGTTAAGGCGCCCCCGAGGTGGACAGGTCGCGGGGGGCGAGGTGGAGCAATAATCCCCTCCCCCCCTCTACAAAGATGCGACCTGCCGGTCGACCACCCTCCTTTTATTTTATAATATTTCATTTTACTCTATATTATAAATTTTATCTTTATCTTTTATTCCCCTATATTTTGCCCCCCTTCTTATGTTTGTTGTGTTTTGTCCATTGTATTTATTTACTTATTATTATTTATTTATTTAATGACTTTTATTTTATCTATACACCTTTTCATGTACTGATTTTATCTTTTATTTTATCATATTTTTAAGTTTTATGCGGGTTGACAGGGGGGCGGGACGGGGGGAGGGGACAGACGCGAGCCGGAACTCGCCTCTGTCCCTTCCTTGTCGCGTGCGGAAAAAAATACAATGCAGCGTGTACGAGTATTTGCACATGTATAAAAATCGGATGGCGCAGTAACAAAAATTCTAAATTATACAGCACAAGTTGCAGCAATGCATGCGCATAAGTTAAATTACCTGCATACCTCCGTTTCCTCAAACTGTGTGTTCATAACTGGCATTGGGAGGATCGCAGTGCCACCACTGCGAGGCGGCCCAGGACTCTGCGCGGCATACGCTGGAAGAATGTCCAGCGTGGTCGGCACCGCGCAGAGACCTAAGGGGCGTTATTGGGATGGACCTCCCGTTGCCGGTCGTGGTCGACCACATGATCGGCAGCGAGAGGTCAAGAGCAGCGATTGCCTCCTTCTGTGAGATTGTGATAACGCAGAAGGAGGCAGCGGAGAGGGAGAGGGAAGCCGACCCGCTCTCCGCCAGGAGGCTAGCATCGGCGGGGCAACCCCGACGAGGCCGACGGCCCCCGTAAGGGGCCGCAGACGTAATGGCGGCGGTGGTACTACTTAGTACTTCCACCGCCGCCAAGGGGGGCTGGCCGTTAAGGCGCCCCCGAGGTGGACAGGTCGCGGGGGGCGAGGAGGAGCAATAATCCCCTCCCCCCCTCTACAAAGATGCGACCTGCCGGTCGACCACCCTCCTTTTATTTTATAATATTTCATTTTACTCTATATTATAAATATTATCTTTATCTTTTATTCCCCTATATTTTGCCCCCCTTCTTATGTTTGTTGTGTTTTGTCCATTGTATTTATTTACTTATTATTATTTATTTATTTAATGACTTTTATTTTATCTATACACCTTTTCATTTACTGATTTTATCTTTTATTTTATCATATTTTTAAGTTTTATGCGGGTTGACAGGGGGGCGGGACGGGGGGAGGGGACAGACGCGAGCCGGAACTCGCCTCTGTCCCTTCCTTGTCGCGTGCGGAAAAAAATACAATGCAGCGTGTACGAGTATTTGCACATGTATAAAAATCGGATGGCGCAGTAACAAAAATTCTAAATTATACAGCACAAGTTGCAGCAATGCATGCGCATAAGTTAAATTACCTGCATACCTCCGTTTCCTCAAACTGTGTGTTCATAACTGGCATTGGGAGGATCGCAGTGCCACCACTGCGAGGAGGCCCAGGACTCTGCGCGGCATACGCTGGAAGAATGTCCAGCGTGGTCGGCACCGCGCAGAGACCTAAGGGGCGTTATTGGGATGGACCTCCCGTTGCCGGTCGTGGTCGACCACATGATCGGCAGCGAGAGGTCAAGAGCAGCGATTGCCTCCTTCTGTGAGATTGTGATAACGCAGAAGGAGGCAGCGGAGAGGGAGAGGGAAGCCGACCCGCTCTCCGCCAGGAGGCTAGCATCGGCGGGGCAACCCCGACGAGGCCGACGGCCCCCGTAAGGGGCCGCAGACGTAATGGCGGCGGTGGTACTACTTAGTACTTCCACCGCCGCCAAGGGGGGCTGGCCGTTAAGGCGCCCCCGAGGTGGACAGGTCGCGGGGGGCGAGGTGGAGCAATAATCCCCTCCCCCCCCTCTACAAAGATGCGACCTGCCGGTCGACCACCCTCCTTTTATTTTATAATATTTCATTTTACTCTATATTATAAATTTTATCTTTATCTTTTATTCCCCTATATTTTGCCCCCCTTCTTATGTTTGTTGTGTTTTGTCCATTGTATTTATTTACTTATTATTATTTATTTATTTAATGACTTTTATTGTATCTATACACCTTTTCATTTACTGATTTTATCTTTTATTTTATCATATTTTTAAGTTTTATGCGGGTTGACAGGGTGGCGGGACGGAGGGAGGGGACAGACGCGAGACGGAATTCGCCTCTGTCCCCTCCTTGTCGCGTGCGGAAAAAAATACAATGCAGCGTGTACGAGTATTTGCACATGTATAAAAATCGGATGGCGCAGTAACAAAAATTCTAAATTATACAGCACAAGTTGCAGCAATGCATGCGCATAAGTTAAATTACCTGCATACCTCCGTTTCCTCAAACTGTGTGTTCATAACTGGCATTGGGAGGATCGCAGTGCCACCACTGCGAGGAGGCCCAGGACTCTGCGCGGCATACGCTGGAAGAATGTCCAGCCTGGTCGGCACCGCGTAGAGACCTAAGGGGTGTTATTGGGATGGACCTCTCGTTGCCGGTAGTGGTCGACCAGATGATCGGCAGCGAGAGGTCAAGAGCAGCGATTGCCTCCTTCTGCGTGATTGTGATAACGCAGAAGGAGGCAGCGGAGAGGGAGAGGGAAGCCGACCCCCTCTTCGCCAGGAGGCCAGCATCGGCGGGGCAACCACGACGAGGCCGACGGCCCCCTGTTAAGGGGCCGTAGACGTAATAGCGACGGTGGGACTACTTAGTACTTCCACCGCCGCCAAGGGGGGCTGGCCGTTAAGGCGCCCCCGGGGTGGGCAGGTCGCGGGGGGCGATGTGGAGCAATAATCCCCTCCCCGCCTCTACAAAGATGCGACCTGCCGGTCGACCCCCCTCCTTTTATTTTATAATATTTCATTTTATTCTACATATATTTTATATTCTATATTATAAATTTTATCTTTATCTTTTATACCCCTTTATTTTGCCCCCCCTTCTTATGTTTGTTGTGTTTTGTCCGTTGTATTTATTTACTTATTATTATTTATTTATTTATTGACTTTTATTTTATCTATTTTATCTATACACGTTTTCATTTATTGATTTTATCTTTTATTTTATCATATTTTTAAGTTTTATGCGGGTCGACCAGGGGGGTGGCACGGGGGGAGGGGACAGACACGAGCCGGAACTCGCCTCTGTCCCCTCCTTGTCGCGTGCGGAAAAAAATAC